>NW_024712586.1:0-19427 GCF_018991925.1 Homarus americanus
ATGTCCTCAATGAAGTAATGACATAGTTCAAGATGTCTTTGACAGTGTCACATTCAATAATATAGTGCTTTAAAGGTGTATCACAAAGTTTACATGCTGAGTGTTCCGGTATGGGTACAGCGTTACTAACTAGCCAGATGTGTCTGTATCCTAACCTAATTCTGGCCACGACTACATCACACAGGCAAGTTGTTTGGACACTCTTCCTAGCCCCCTTGGTCCCTGTTCACCTACCTACTGTAGCAGTAAGTAGGTACCTGTTGTAAATCGAAAGGTTGCCAATTCGTAATCAGGGAAAGTTGATTGAGCTTCTAAACTTGAACTGACATAATCCGAGGAGTGGTGATCCGAGGATCACAGACACTATCTCTCCCACTACAAATCCCTTCCTCACCTCCTGCTCCTTCCTCTGTCCTCCCCAAATTTAACCATGCTATCGCAAAGGTAATAATACAGGTAGAGACAACAACATATTTTCCTATTGTCTTATTATATATTAATAACAGAAACGCTGCCGCCATCCCGGAGGCTATACATTGTCTCACTGTTCATTACCTCCACAATTCTTCCTCTTACTTCTTCTTCCATCAATACTTTATTAACAGTGTATGTAAGTTTCACCATGTATTGCACTACAGCGGTAGAGCAAAGTATATTTTGTTAGCAATAAACCAAAAGCATATTTTATGGCCTAATCATCACTACATAGAACACCACCCATAAAGCATGATACTAGTAGACCACAAACTGCTATAAACACCCAAAGCATATTTTATTGCCTAATCATCACTACATAGAACACCACTCATAAAGCATGATACTATTAGACCACAAACTGCTATAAACCCCAATAATATAATAGACTATACTAGTGACTATAATTGTGTTACCCAATATTTTACGAAATAATACTATAAAACATAATAATAAACACACTATTAGTGTATATTAGTTGAATGCACAATCTGATGAGAAGTAAAAAAAACAACAACAACATAACAATAACCTATAAAGAGTGTAGAGTATTTTTGTGCAAACTATTATACTAGTAGATGGTCTAAGATAACTGTATGTGAAGGAAAAGGTGTGCTCTCCACTCAAACTTTCTTTTTATGAAATCTCCAACTCCCCAGCTGAGCGGTACGCCCAATGGGAAACAAAACGTGGCACATAACACGCCGCCCGCCAGCTCTGGCTCGGTGAATAGGAATCAGTAATCGGGCGGAGTATAAACAACACCGCCGCCAATGTGCTCCTCCCATCTCTGAGGAAATCTGGTGGGCAACTTAGTATTATATTAGTATGTAATAATAATAACAATAATAAAAATAATAATAATAATAATAATAATACTAATAATAATAAGAATAATAATAATATTAATAATAATAATATTAATAATAATAACATGCAATTACATTTTATAACACATACTAACAAATTAGTGTATAGCCTACTATACTTAACTATAATAGGTTAGGTTGCGTAGGAGGATCTAAAAAGTACAGTAGTATATACACACACACACACACATACATATAGACAACAAACTAAATTAGAAACCACACGTCAGTGAAGTTATCAAATCCTCCAGTTTCCGTCTCCACCTCCTACGCCGACTCAAGTCCCTCGGTGTTCCTGCACACGAGCTCCTCAGTGTTTACACAACATTCATACTTCCCAAGCTCACCTGGTCTTCTTCCCTAAATGCCACACAACGTAAACACCTAGAAAAAGTGCAAAAGAGGCCATGCAAGATTATTCTCTACCCTTCCTACTCCACATATCAAGAAGCGCTCAACACACTGACCGACCCTTTAGACTCTCACTGACCATCACCACGACCTCATCTGCAAATTTGGTAAGAAGCTTCTACACCGGCTCCTACTACCACCTGAGATCCCTAGTCCGAGAATTGCTCTTCGACACCACAACCGCATCCAGCCCATACGTGCACGAACTGATCTCTATAAGAACAGCCCAGTCCCAACCATTGTAAAAATTATCGATAACTTGTAATAAATCAGTGTACTCACTCCCAGTAAACACTACTCCTTGCACTGTCACTATGTTGAAATGAACTGTAGTTTGAGCTTTTCCCCAGCTAGTTATTATATGTCTTATTTGTGTCACTCATGTTACTTGTTTATTATTTGTAATTCGTAACCCATTCCCCAAATATGTAACTGTATATTTTCAGCCTTCTGGCTGCCAAGCACTTTCAATAAACCGTTAATTATTATTATTATTATTATTATTATTTATATGTTGGCCCATACCAACTCACTCCCCTGAACCCTCCTCCCCACCGGACTATCAACAAGTTCTTGCCATAAGGTACTACCTCATTTGGCAAAGGAATGGAACCAGTGATGAATAGTGGTGAACAGTGCTTAACTCAGTGAAAAACAACTCGGCAGTTGAGTCTTACCCAAGCTAGCTAACCACCTTCACACAGTGAGGTCCCAGGTACCCGGTTATACTTCCCCTGAGACTCCACGATAGAGAGGCCTGGGACCACACCTCACCCACTTGAATGAGTGAGTCATGTGGACCACGTGGTGTCCCCCAGATGCTACGACACCACGTAGTGAATGTTTTGCTACAGCATCATCATGTGAAGTTCCTCATAACACCATCTGTGAGGTAACTGCTACATCCTCAGGCCCCTCATAACGCCATCTGTGAGGGAGTTACTACACTTCGTGTCTGGTGTTCAACACCTCACCTTACATGATCTATGCGTGCAAACATTAATCTGTATGTTCACTGTGTGCTCCTTCACCTTTCTCTAATGAGGGCTTTTGTTAAACCACCAATGTATGTACTAAGTCAATTGTGTCCAATGTATACTTTCGAAAAGCCCTTGTTTGGGTTAGGTAGGAGAGAGTAGTCGTCATTATTGTCCAAGCCACATTATTTATTTCTATATATAAGTAATGTAGGCTGGTTTTTAAATACCTCAATCCCCTAACGGTGCCGTTTGTATATTAAGAAATACCGAAGCCATACAGTACAACACCAGCGAATATGAAGTATCACTGTAACCGGCAACTGTTACTCACTCATACCTACATACATATATAGAGTCTTTACAGAATGATAGCAGACACGGGGAAGACGAACAACAAGAGGAGAAGAGTTAGAAGAAAATCAACTTCAAGCTAAGAAGAAGAATACCAAGACATTTCCTCCAAACAAGAAAACAACACACACAATCAAGCCGACCAAACACTGAGAAACCATGGCGGAACCCAACATGCACAGGACGCTTGACCTGACTCTATCCTGCCGCATCCAGGCGAGTTGCTGCTTAAAGTCCCTCACGCAAGCGCTGTTTAGCCACTGCACCTATTCTATCCTCCTAAAATTCACTCCAATCCCCCCTGCCACTAGCATGTTATGTATGTATGTATGTATGTATGTATGAATGAATGCTAACTGCAACTTTGCGTATTAAAACTCATTACTCTTACCGAAGTAATATAGTGCGTGGTTATGTTATGTCATGTTAGGATAGATTATAAACTACATTGGGTTACATTTCGTGAGGTTCGGTGACGCTACAGGAAGTTAGGTGAGGTACCTGGAGGTTAGGAGAATGTTGACTGACTGACTGACAATTATTAGGAAGTGGTTCCAACACGTTCACACACAACCTATACTCATACCACAAGTCCAGAATTAGAGAGGATCATGTTATTGGATATATTTTCAACGATTTACTCAGTGTCTAACCAACTCTTTTGCGATTTAAATGTGGACCTAAAATTAGGTCCGTATATTTGTTTGTCGTGGTGGTGGTGGTGGTGGTGGTGGTGTGCGCCCGTCCATCCGGTTGATTAACCACCAAAACCATAAAGGGTGCGGCCCTGCCGTTTCAGGGCATAAACCACATCCATGGCGGTGACGGTCTTCCTTTTTGCGTGCTCGGTGTAGGTGACGGCGTCACGGATGACGTTCTCCAGAAACACCTTGAGGACGCCGCGGGTCTCCTCGTAGATGAGGCCGGATATACGTTTAACACCTCCACGCCGAGCTAGACGACGAATGGCGGGCTTGGTGATACCCTGGATGTTGTCACGAAGCACCTTACGATGACGCTTGGCGCCACCCTTTCCAAGTCCCTTGCCTCCTTTCCCTCGTCCAGTCATGTTGTTGTGGTTGCTACTACAGGTGGTCCTGGTGTGGCTTCGCCGAATCGAATCGAAAAATGCTAGTGACAGGGGGGAAGGAGGTTCAGGAGAAGAATAAAGGGAGGATTGAAGTGAATTTTGGGAGGAGAGAACAGATGCAGTGGCTAAACACCGCTTGCGTGAGGGATTATAAGATGGGGGCAGCAGCAACAACCCGGCTGGACGCGGCAGGGAGGCGACAAGACAAGGCCAGGCTAGCGTCAGGTCAAGCGTCAGGTCAAGCGTCAGGTCAGGCGTCAGGTGCGTGTTGGGTTGGGCAATGGATGTTCAGTGCTTGGTCGGCTTGATTGTGTTTTGGTTTCTTGTGTGGAGGGGATGTCTTGGTCTTCTTAGCTTGATGTCGATTTTCTTCTCTCTCTCCTTCTCTTCTTGCTCTCTTGGATTGTCCATTCGTTTGTGTTTGGGTCTTCTTGTTCGTCTTCCTCGTATTTTAAGTCCTCATAGGTGTGGAAGAATTCAGAGAGGGAGAGGTTGACCACGTGGGCTTCAGCACCACTGGCCGCGTGGGCTTCAGCACCACTGGCCGCGTGGGCTTCAGCACCACGGGCCACGTGGTGTTCTTGGTTCTGTGTGGTGGGCTGCTTCTGTTGAGTTTTCTTTTCTTGGTTTTTCTTTACTGCTGGTTTTTTCTTTTCTTGGGAGCGTACAGCAAGGAGGGCCTCTTTGTAGCTCAGTTTTTTCTCAAGACGAGCCTTGGCTACCCTGCATTCCTCCTTCCATCTGGGGCAGGTCCGGTCGGCGGAGGAGTGTGGGCCACCACAGGCAACGCATTTTTTCTCTGTGTTGGGGCAGGCCGTGTAGCGGTGTCCAGGGCTGCCACACATGGAGCAGGTGTCTTCCTGCGCCTCACACTTCGCCCACGGTTTGGTGGGAGTAGGTGGCGTGCTGTGGACGCAGCGGTAGTATCGTTCATCCAAGGCCGTCCCTCCCTCTTGGAGGTGGGGCGTAGCTTGCGGATGACGCATGCGGCACTCGTGGCCAATGAGGTGGCCACTGAGGTGGAGAATGTCTGTATATAAGCCCGCCCGCCTGCCAGGCCGCCCACTCATCACATCGCTCCTGAACGAAGAAGACCTCTCAACAAGACCTCCTGCTGGACCCGGAACTCTGAAGACCGCCCTCTCCCTTGTACCATTGTTGGCCATCTTCCCGGACCGGACCACCCACGACTGTCATCGTCCACAACAACTCACGAGCGTTCTCGGTTTATCGAGCATTAGCTTGCCCTCCCCACTGGTGGTGTGAGTGACCCACACTCCAGCTGGAGAGCAGTTATAGCGCGATATTCCCGGCGTGGTTTGAGCTCTTTTCCTTCTACTACCATTTTTCCTTTTTCGCTCTGGCCTAGGGACCTGCACCCTCAAAAAGTGTATTCGTCCTGCGGTCCCCCCTGTAACTGTTCACCTCCCTCCCAGGAGATTGTGAACACGAAAGGGGGTCGGAGCAAAACCCTCCCCAGCCGAGTCTTTCCAGGAAAACCGTGATCGTGCGGGTCCACCTGGAAAGAGGGTAGCCATCCTTATCCTTCCCAAATAGGCACACTTAGCTCACGTCTATAAGTGAGCAGTCACATACACTAGGAAGTAGGCTTCCCCAATCGGGGCTCCGTGAGAGAAGCTCAGGAACCACTCTACGACCACCAGCTAGTGGGGAGTGCTGTAATTCCTTTGCTATTTACTCAACCGGAATAGGCAGGATCTAAAAAAAAAAAAAAAAAAAAAAAAAAAAAAAAAAAAAAAAAAAAAAAAAAAAAAAAAAAAAAAAAAAAAAAAACAACAACAACAACAACAACAACAACAACAACAACAACCCGGTTATGGAGCGCGTACGCCCTCCTAACCGCGATCCCCGCCTGAACCGCCAACCTGACGACCCGAACCACGACAGGCTTCGCACAGAGAAAGCAGACCAGTTACGCGCCTTCAACGAAGCCCTGAAAAGTAGGAACTCTGCCACCACCTCCAACAACTCCACCACCACCACCACCTCCACCACCACCACCACTGCTACCGCTACTGAGGACAACTGGACGAAGGTAGAAAATAAGAAACGCCGACGTGCCTTTTCGGGAAACGAGTGCCGTCAAGCAGCCCCCAAGGCACCCATCACCACCACCAGCTCACCTCCAACGACACTGCCAAAATTCCGGATCACGAAAACGGACGCAAAAACAACATATGCCGCCGTCACAGAGATGGAAAAGCAAAACCCACTGGCCAAGTTCTCAGTGCGGCCCAACCTAAAGGGGGAGATGATCGTTCACCCCAAAGACAAGAACTCCGCCACCACCCTCGACACTTACCTACAAAACACCACCACCATTACTTCAACCAAGCTAGACCCCGCCCAGAAACTGATGAAGTCGGTAGTCCTCCGTTACCCAAAGGAACTACCTCTCGAACCCCTGGAGAACCACCCGAAGATCCTAAAAGCCGAGAGATGCTCTCCCCTGTCCGACAAGACGGCCACCACGAAACAAGTCCTCATAACGCACTACGGCTCACCCCCCAGCACCATAGACCTCAAAACCTGGGGGATCTACGAAGTGAGGCCCTTCGTCCCAGAGCCCCTGCGATGCTTCAGATGCCAGAAATACGGGCACCATCAGACAAGGTGCACGTACAGGGAAATCTGCGCAGTCTGCGCACAGAAGCACGGCACACAGTCCTGCCTCACCAAGCTGAAAAATGGGGAAAAAATTGCCCCCAAGTGTGCCAACTGCGGGGGCAAACACCACGCCTGGAATCCTGGATGCTCCGAGAGAACAAAAAGGGTCCAGGCAAACCGACCAGCAGCAAGACCGGCCCCCACCGCCTACACACCAGCCCCACCAAGTACCTTCGTGTGGGGAACCCAAAGGCCCAAACAACAAAGACAACCTCCTCAGCCAGTCAACACCCAAAGTGCAGCCCAGTTTCCTGGCCTCACTACAGCCACACCTCAGCCACCCAAGCAGCAGAGAACGACAACCACGAGAAAGACAAAAGAAGCACACACCAAGGCACCAGAAGGAATGATACACATATCAGACCTAGCCAAGGTACTGACAACCTTCGCGGAGGGCCTAGCCGGACTACTGGGCCACAAGATCCAACCCACACAGCTCCAAATACTCATGGGGAGCGTCCTCGGGCAAGTCGCCACAGCTCCAGCCACCTCAGTGGAGGAAGCCACGCCGGTCCGCACACGAGTAACAGCCGAGGTACACTCTACACCGAAGAAGGCCACCAGAGAACCCAAGACACCGACAGCTCCCAAGATACCGACAGCTCCCAGAAAGAAACTGGACGTTTCAACTCCCCTGAACCGAACCACGGCCCAGAAGGCAAAAACCACAGAACACGAAGACATGGACCTGATTCAGTTGGAATCGAACTTGGACATCTCCATCGAGGACCACCAGAAGTCCCCGATGAAACAGTGGTGGAAAACGTCAGCACCCTGAACATCCTAACATGGAATGCTCAGGGCATCAAAAACAAGAAACACCTCCTACAAGAAGCAGCAGCCAAGGACAAGCTTGACATCATACTCCTACAAGAAACACTTCTACAAGAACACCACTGTTTCAAATTCAGCGGTTACAAGACATACAGGAGGCATTTCACGCAGGCGTCAACAAGAGGATGTATGATCTTGGTCAAGTCAAGCATACCCTCCGCCGATGTCACGCAGCAATTTCCATGTGGGGAAAACATCGAGACACAGGCCGTCAAAGTAACCCTCCAAGAACGGGAATTAACTGTTCACAACATCTACAAGAACCCAAGGGGCTCACTGGAGGTTACTCAATTATTTGCTTCGGCCGCTGACCACGCCACACTCATAGGAGGGGATTTCAACGCACATCATCCCTTCCTAAGCTCGGCAAGCCCCACAAATGAAGACGGCCTACACCTATACACCACCTTTCAAGATACACCCGAGATCTGCCTCCTGAACACCGGAGAGCCCACCCACACTAGGGGAGGAAGGCTAGATCTAACCTTCGTCTCCAGTGCACTACAGCCTTCGGCCTCCTGGCAGATACACCCCACGCTGACCAGTGACCACTTCGCCACCCTAACAACGCTGAAGGTGAACAAACTCCCCACTCCACCCCCCCCGAGATGGAGATACAACACTCAAAAGGCAGACTGGGGACTCTTCAAGAAACACCTGGCTAAGTGGCGCGAAAAATCACAGCCGGCCGGCGCAGCACCCGCGGATGAGACAACCCTCCACCACCAATTGGTCGAGGCGTTTCACCTAGCGGCAGAAGAGGCTATCCCAAAAACAAAACCCACATCAAGACAGTACAATGATTACTGGTACTACTGTCCCAGGGTGAAAGAACTCAACCACAGAGTGAACATGGCCCGAAGAAACTACAGGAGACATCCCACGGCAACAAACAGACATCTCCTGCAAGTCATAGTCAAGGATACCAGGGAAGAGAAGGAAGAAATTAAAAACGTAAGCTGGCTCAAGTGGTGCTCCGAACTGAACGAGCACACCTCCCTTGGCAAGATGTGGGCCCAGATCCGAAGGGCATCTGGGAAGGCGACACCACCACCACCAACTCATCCCAACCCAGAAGAGGAAGCCGAGAGACTTGCAAAACTGTTCTCTGACCGAGCAGCAACGAAGAACCTCCCGAGACAGGCGGAGGAGACACAACGGCGTCTGCGACAGGTCAGACTCCAGACGATCCAAGAGGCCTGCAACAGTGAAGATGACACTGACAGACCATTCAACCAGCAAGAACTCCAGAAGTCGCTAAAACGAAGCAAGGATACAGCTCCAGGGGCCGACAGAATAACCTACTCCATGCTCTCTCATGCCGGTACAGCCGGACACGAGGCTCTGCTGCAAGCCATCAATGCTTCGTGGACAGCACAAAGACTCCCACCGGAATGGAAGAAGGCAGATATACAGCCCATTCCGAAGCCCAGAGAACCAGACAAGCCGAGGCCCATCTCCCTTCTCAGCTGCATAGCGAAGACCGGAGAAAGAATGGCTCTCAACCGACTCAAGTGGAAAGTAGGCAGCCCACACCCTCACATCTTTGCTTACACCGAGAACACCGGCACAGGCAACAACATCGCCGAGATACTCAGCACAGTGGACAACAAACCAGCTCTGGTGGTCTTCCTCGACCTGGAGAAAGCCTTCGAACTAGCAAATCCTTTGGCCATTACAACTACGCTCGCTAAAAAAGGCGTCAAAGGAAGGTTGCTGGGGTGGATCCAGAACTACCTCACACAGAGAGAAGCACGAGTACGCTTTCAGGGAGCAACCTCAAGCTACAGGGTCCACGAAAACGGAACCCCACAAGGAGGCATCCTCAGTCCAATGCTGTTCAATGTCCTGATGGAAAATCTAGTCAAACTTCCCTTCAGACAAACAGCCAAGCTCCTATGCTATGCGGACGACTTACAGCTCATAGTAAGAGGATCGAACAGACTAGCCAACACGCAACACGCACTCCAACTTATAGAAGAGGAGTGCAACAGACTTGGACTCAAGATAAATCCAGCCAAGTCGAAAGCGATGGCCATCTGCACAGACACACCAGACAAGACGCTCTCCATACAAAACACGCCGGTAGTCTGGACCAACGCCCACCAGTGTCTTGGAATCTGGTTTGACCAGAAACTCACCTTCAAGCCGCAACTCGAGTATCTCAGGCACAGGACGAAGAGCAGACACAATATAATGAGGTCGCTCACCAGCAAATCCGCAGGAGCAAACCTTCATGTGCTCAAAGCCTACTACACAGCCGCCATCAGATCGCTGGTAGATTACAGTGCTCCAGCACTCATTGGACTGAGAGAAGACCAAATAGCTAAGCTAGAAGTCATTCAAAACAATGCTCTCAGGACCATGCTCGGAGCACCCATGTGGACCAGAATTTGCAATCTGCAAATGGAAACCGAGCTACCACCCCTGGCAGTACGAGTCAAGCAGGTGACAGCCGGTCTCCTCGCCAAAATCTGCAGAGCAGAAAGCCCACAGCTGCCAAGATTCGAATCAGTGCCTCTCTCCACCTCGACCACAGAGTGCGAGGGGCCACCTGGTCGCACGAGGCAAGCGAGGTCATCCGACACCTGCAAGCAGAAACACTCGTCAAGAACAACCAAGACACACGAGACAATGGTTACACTGTTCCTCCACCATGGAGCCCTCCACCAGCCACACTCAAATTCACCGACCTCGGCGACAGTAAAGCCAACCTCCAGAAGGAGGACCTCAAAAAATATCTCTCCAAGCCATAGCCACCGAGACACCGGCTGATGCAGCATCATACTTCACAGACGGCTCGGTGGACCCAAAACATCACAGATCCGGAGCGGCCTTCTACACCCAAGGTCAGACCCTCAAATGGAGACTTTCCAACGACTGCTCCACCCTACAAACAGAACTGGTAGCAATCTCAAAGGCCCTACAACACGCTGCAACACAACACAACAAGTCCGTCATAATTCACACGGACTCGAAATCGGCCATGCAAGCGCTGCAACACAGTCAACCAAGAGACAACGTCCACATCATCACCTCGATCCTCGCGCAGCTACAGGAATTCCAAAGCCAAAACCGACCAGTCGTCTTACACTGGATTCCCAGTCATGTAGGGATCGGAGGAAACGACGTGGCAGACGAAGCAGCCAAGGCAGCTACACGTTCCAGTAGCGTACACATCCAAGTTCCAGCAAGTGTGCAACAGATCAAAAATCACCTCAGAAAGACTACCAAGCTCTACATCAAAAAGAGCTTCCTTCATGCACTCAACGCTGGTTCCCAATCAGCCAAATGGTACCTGGCGGCCACAAAAGGGGAACCACCTTTCGCAGACAAGAAAACTCCAAGACAAACCCAAGTCAGCCTTCACCGACTACGACTAGGGTACAAGTGCTCCTGGCAGATGATCGGAAATGACGTCACGGAATGCACCTACTGTCAGGAGCCAGCAGCCAACCCACTTGAACACTATCTCCTCGATTGCGAGGTCACACAAAGCCTCCGAGACAGAACTCAAATCTCCCAAGAAACACACACAACACCAGCGGCCACTCTAACCCGAAAGGCCCATACAGACCACATTCACCACCTACTCCGGGTCATCACACGATACCCACCACCCAGATAGCTTAGAAAGCATCCTCTCCCAGCAAGTGCGGACCCCAGTTCGGGGGGCGCGCCACTCCGAAGCTGACCACGTCCAAGAGTGGGGGCTGGTGGTAAGCGTCCACTGATCGGGGGTCCGCTCACACTTGCAACCTGCAGTATCCCTCCAATCTGCAGGTGGGACCACCTCCAATCCCAATCCGGTCTGGCTGCTCCTGGAGCTCCAGCCGGAACCACCAAACGGGCCGCCTATAGGCAAAGGCCCGTGTCGGACTACGGTCCGACAATCTATACAACAACAACAACAACCAGGCCGCCCGTATTTACTATTTCGTCGTCGAGATGGCCCGTACTAAACAGACTGCCCGCAAGTCCACTGGAGGCAAGGCTCCACGGAAGCAGCTTGCCACCAAGGCAGCTCGCAAGTCCGCCCCAGCCACCGGTGGTGTCAAGAAGCCCCATCGTTACAGGCCCGGAACCGTCGCCCTTCGTGAGATCCGTCGTTACCAGAAGAGCACAGAGCTACTCATCAGGAAGCTGCCCTTCCAGCGCCTGGTGCGTGAGATCGCCCAGGATTTCAAGACTGACCTGCGCTTCCAGTCGTCTGCCGTCATGGCTCTGCAGGAAGCCTCTGAGGCTTACCTGGTGGGTCTTTTCGAGGACACCAACCTGTGTGCCATTCACGCCAAGCGCGTTACCATCATGCCCAAGGACATCCAGCTGGCCCGGCGCATCCGCGGAGAGCGTGCTTAAGTCCTCTTCCTTGGGGAAAAAGAAAAAGCACAACAAAACCTACCAGACATCTATAACTCGGCCCTTCTCAGGGCCAAAGAACTGTTCTGAAGATAATTTTCATGACAATCGAAATGGTTGGTGGTAGGAGAGCGTTAATTTCGGTTACCCAAATCGCCTAACGGTAAGTTGGTAACATTCGTGCAGGCACGAATGTATAGTAGGTCATCAATTCGGGAGGTGGGTGGGTGCAACAAACAAGAGCTAGTAACAAATAAATATATAAAGAATAAGTAAGTAAATAAATAAATAAAATAAAAGAAAATACAATAAAATACAATAAAATAAAATAAATTGTTTACATGAAATAGGCGTGCTGCAAACATGAAATGAAGCCCAAACACACTCCATGTATGTCACTTTGCAGTGGGTGTAAAAGTACTCCACGCAGAATTTATTTATTTATTTATTATGTTTCGATTTAGTCCGGTTTCTACGCCAATAGAGAATGCAGATTATTATAATTTTTTTTTTTTTTTATTTCCCTCTCAATATATCACTGTCGGTAACTGTCTCTTTAACATGTAACTGTGGCTCCGATGGAGCCGATTAAGTTGTAGTAGTGGGATGGCGTGTTTGTTGTGCACAAGTAACCTCTTACTTGGAAGAGGTGTACTTGGTGACAGCCTTGGTGCCCTCAGACACGGCATGCTTGGCCAGTTCACCGGGCAGCAAGAGTCGGACAGCTGTCTGGATTTCCCGACTTGTAATGGTGGAGCGTTTGTTGTAGTGCGCCAGGCGGGAAGCCTCGGCAGCGATGCGCTCGAAGATGTCGTTCACGAAAGAGTTCATGATGGACATAGCTTTGGAGGAGACTCCTGTGTCGGGGTGCACTTGCTTCAGTACCTTGTAGATGTAGATGCTGTAGCTTTCCTTCCTCCTGCGCTTCTTCTTCTTGTCACCCTTGGCAATGGCCTTCTGGGCCTTTCCAGCCTTCTTGGCAGCCTTTCCGGAAGTTTTGGGAGGCATGGCGGCACAGTTACTCGTGGCGCGGAGCGAGAGAATTGAAAACTGGCCCGACTAACTTTTCCTTATATACCGAGCGGGCCGCTCAGGATCAGACTGGCTGCAGCTACGGCTCTCTTACATTGGTTGGGTCCGCGAGACGGCCACCTGGCCTGATCCTGAGCTTGGTATAAAAGACCAAGGTGGCGGGCGGAAATTTAACTCCTATCACGAAAAGCAGCAGCAGCAACATGTCAGGACGCGGCAAGGGAGGCAAGGTGAAGGGCAAGTCAAAGTCCCGTTCTAGCAGGGCCGGACTCCAGTTCCCCGTGGGTAGGATCCACCGTCTCTTGCGTAAAGGCAACTATGCTGAGCGTGTTGGTGCAGGTGCACCTGTGTACCTTGCAGCCGTCATGGAGTACCTGGCAGCAGAAGTGCTCGAGCTGGCCGGTAACGCCGCCCGCGACAACAAGAAGACCCGCATTATCCCGCGTCATCTTCAGCTTGCCATTCGCAATGACGAGGAGCTGAACAAGCTCCTGTCTGGAGTCACCATTGCCCAAGGGGGTGTCCTTCCTAACATCCAAGCTGTGCTCCTCCCCAAGAAGACAGAGAAGAAATAAGAACCCAAGGTTCGTTCACACAAGACAACCTAACCAAACAGGCTCCTTTCGGAGCCACAGGATATCACTTAAAGAGAGAAATATACGACATCAACGTTTTGCAGGATAACACTCTATTTTACGTGTAATTAGCATAGTATTGTGGAAATAGAGTGAAATTGTTTTTGAATGGTGTAGATGTGAAGGGGTACTGCGGGGGCCTGGGGTGGGGGACTTAAACGGGACTTAGAAGGGCGCAAGAAGCAGCAGCAGCAGCAAGGGAGGCGACCTTATTTTCACTCTGGTTCATTGACAGTACACATTTACCAGCAGCATACATTGGAGTCATATTGTAATTGTAGACTAATCAGTGTGGGCAAGCTAGCCAATTTGGGATAAACAGCAAGAATGTAATGTCCTCAATGAAGTAATGACATAGTTCAAGATACAATAAGTGAGGTGGCCTGAAGTCTTTGACAGTGTCCCATTCAATAATATAGTAGTGCTTTAAAGGTGTATCACCAAGTTTACATGCTGAGTGTTCCGGTATGGGTACAGCGTTACTAACTAGCCAGATGTGTCTGTATCCTAACCTAATTCTGGCCACGACTACATCACACAGGCAGGCAGGAGCAAGTTGTTTGGACACTCTTCCTAGCCCCCTTGGTCCCTGTTCACCTACCTACTGTAGCAGTAAGTAGGTACCTGTTGTAAATCGAAAGGTTGCCAATTCGTATTCAGGGAAAGTTGTTGGAGCTTCTAAACTTGAACTGACACAATCCGAGGAGTGGTGACCCGAGGATCACAGACACTATCTCTCCCACTACAAATCCCTTCCTAACCTCCTGCTCCTTCCTATGTCCTCCCAAAATTGAACCATGCTATCGCAAAGGTAATAATACAGGTAGAGACAACAACATATTTTCCTATTGTCTTATTATATATTAATAACAGAAACGCTGCCGCCATCCCGGAGGCTTTACATTGTCTCACTGTTCATTCCCTCCACAATTCTTCTTCTTCTTCTTCTTCTTCTTCTTCTTCTTCTTCTTCTTCTTCTTCTTCTTCTTCTTCTTCTTCTTCTTCTTCTTCTTCTTCTTCTTCTTCTTCTTCTTCTTCTTCTTCTTCCATCAATACTTTATTAACGGTGTATGTAAGTTTCACCATGTTTTGCACTACAGCGGTAGAGCAAAGTATATTTTGTTAGCAATAAACCAAAAGCATATTTTATGGCCTAATCATCACTACATAGAACACCACCCATAAAGCATGATACTAGTAGACCACAAAAACTGCTATAAACCCCCAAAGCATATTTTATTGCCTAATCATCACTACATAGAACACCACTCATAAAGCATGATACTATTAGACCACAAACTGCTATAAACCCCAATAATATACTATACTAGTGACTCTAATTGTGTTACCCAATATTATACGAAATAATACTATAAAACATAATAATAAACACACTAATAGTGTATATTAGTTGAATGCACAATCTGATGAGAAGTCAAAAAAAAAAAAAAAAAAATAGCAACAACCTAGAAAGAGTGTAGAGTATTTTTGTGCAAACTATTATACTAGTAGATGGTCTAAGATAACTGTATGTGAAGGAAAAGGTGTGCTCTCCACTCAAACTTTCTTTTTATGAAATCTCCTACTCCCCAGCTGAGCGGTACGCCCAATGGGAAACAAAACGTGGCACATAACACGCCGCCCGCCAGCTCTGGCTCGGTGAATAGGAATCAGTAATCGGGCGGAGTATAAACAACACCGCCGCCAATGTGCTCCTCCCATCTCTGAGGAAATCTGGCGGGCAACTTAGTATTATATTAGCATGTAATAATAATAACAATAATAATAATAATAATAATAATACTACTACTACTACTACTACTATAATAATAATAATAATATTATAATAATAATATTAATAATAATAACATGCAATTTCATTTTATAACACATACTAACAAAATAGTGTATAGCCTACTATACTTAACTATAATAGGTTAGGTTGCGTAGGAGGATCTAAAAAGTACAGTAGTATACACACACACACACACACACACACACACACACACACACACACATACATATAGACAACAAACTAAATTAGAAACCACACGTCAGTGAAGTTATCAAATCCTCCAGTTTCCGTCTCCACCTCCTACGCCGACTCAAGTCCCTCGGTGGTCCTGCACACGAGCTCCTCAGTGTTTACACAACATTCATACTTCCCAAGCTCACCTATGCCTCCTCCACCTGGTCTTCCTCCCTAAATGCCACACAACGTAAACACCTCGAAAAAGTGCAAAAGAGGCCATGCAAGATTATTCTCTACCCTTCCTACTCCACATATCAAGAAGCGCTCAACACACTGACCCTTTAGACTCTCACTGACCATCACCACGACCTCATCTGCAAATTTGGTAAGAAGCTTCTACACCATCCCCGACACCGGCTCCTACTACCACCTGAGATCCCTAGTCCGAGAATTGCTCTTCGACACCACAACCGCATCCAGCCCAGCCCATACGTGCACGAACTGATCGCTATAAGAACAGCCCAGTCCCAACCATTGTAAAAATTATCGATAACTTGTAATAAATCAGTGTACTCACTCCCAGTAAACACTACTCCTTGCACTGTCACTATGTTGAAATGAACTGTAGTTTGAGCTTTTCCCCAGCTAGTTATTATATGTCTTATTTGTGTCACTCATGTTACTTGTATATTATTTGTAATTCGTAACCCATTCCCCAAATATGTAACTGTATATTTTCAGTCTTCTGGCTGCCAAGCTCTTTCAATAAACCGTTAATTATTATTATTATTATTATTATTTATATGTTGGCCCATACCAACTCACTCCCCTGAACCCTCCTCCCCACCGGACTATCAACAAGTTCTTGCCATAAGGTACTATCTCATTTGGCAAAGGAATGGAACCAGTGATGAATAGTGGTGAACAGTGCTTAACTCAGTGAAAAACAACTCGGCAGTTGAGTCTTACCCAAGCTAGCTAACCACCTTCACACAGTGAGGTCCCAGGTACCCAGTTATACTTCCCCTGAGACTCCACGATAGAGAGGCCTGGGACCACACCTCACCCACTTGAATGAGTGAGTCATGTCGACCACGTGGTGTCCCCAAGATGCTACGACACCACGTAGTGAATGTTTTGCTACAGCATCATCATGTGAAGTTCCTCATAACACCATCTGTGAGGTAACTGCTACATCATCAGGCCCCTCATAACGCCATCTGTGAGGGAGTTACTACACTACGTGTCTGGTGTTTAACATCTCACCTTACATTATCTACGCGTGCAAACATCAATCTGTATGTTCACTGTGTGCTCCTTCACCTTTCTCTAATGAGGGCTTTTGTTAAACCACCAATGTATGATGTACTAAGTCATTTGTGTCCAATGTATACTTTCGAAAAGCCCTTGTTTGGGGAAGGTAGGAGAGAGTAGTCGTCATTATTGTCCAAGCCACATTATTTATGTCTATATATAAGTAATGTAGGCTGGTTTTTAAATACCTCAATCCCCTAACGGTGCCGTTTGTATATTAAGAAATACCGAAGCCATACAGTACAACACCAGCGAATATGAAGTATCACTGTAACCGGCAACTGTTACTCACTCATACCTACATACATATATAGAGTCTTTACAGAATGATAGCAGACACGAGGAAGACGAACAACAAGAGGAGAAGAGTTAGAAGAAAATCAACTTCAAGCTAAGAAGAAGAATACCAAGACATTTCCTCCAAACAAGAAAACAACACACAAAATCAAGCCGACCAAACACTGAGAAACCATGGCGGAACCCAACATGCACAGGACGCTTGACCTGACTCTATCCTGCCGCATCCAGGCGAGTTGCTGCCTAAAGTCCCTCACGCAAGCGCTGTTTAGCCACTGCACCTATTCTATCCTCCTAAAATTCACTTCAATCCCCCCTGCCACTAGCATGTTATGTATGTATGTATGTATGTATGTATGTATGTATGTATGTATGTATGAATGAATGATAACTGCAACTTTGCGTATTAAAACTCATTACTCTTACCGAAGTAATATAGTGCGTGGTTATGTTATGTCATGTTAGGATAGATTATAAACTACATTGGGTTACATTTCGTGAGGTTCGGTGACGCTACAGGAAGTTAGGTGAGGTACCTGGAGGTTAGGTGAATGTTGACTGACTGACTGACAATTATTAGGAAGTGGTTCCAACACGTTCACACACAACCTATACTCATACCACAAGTCCAGAATTAGAGAGGATCATGTTATTGGATATATTTTCAAAGATTTACTCAGTGTCTAACCAACTCTTTAGCGATTTAAATGTGGACCTAAAATTAGGTCCGTATATTTGTTTGTCGTGGTGGTGGTGGTGGTGTGCGCCCGTCCATCAGGTTGATTAACCACCAAAACCATAAAGGGTGCGGCCCTGCCGTTTCAGGACATACACCACATCCATGGCGGTGACGGTCTTCCTTTTTGCGTGCTCGGTGTAGGTGACGGCGTCACGGATGACGTTCTCCAGAAACACCTTGAGGACGCCGCGGGTCTCCTCGTAGATGAGGCCGGATATACGTTTAACACCTCCACGCCGAGCTAGACGACGAATGGCGGGCTTGGTGATACCCTGGATGTTGTCACGAAGCACCTTACGATGACGCTTGGCGCCACCCTTTCCAAGTCCCTTGCCTCCTTTGCCTCGTCCGGTCATGTTGTTGTGGTTGCTACTACAGGTGGTCCTGGTGTGGCTTCGCCCACGGTTTGGTGGGAGTAGGTGGCGTGCTGTGGACGCAGCGGTAGTATCGTTCATCCAAGGCCGTCCCTCCCTCTTGGAGGTGGGGCGTAGCTTGCGGATGACGCATGCGGCACTCGTGGCCAATGAGGTGGCCACTGAGGTGGAGAATGTCTGTATATAAGCCCGCCCGCCTGCCAGGCCGCCCGTATTTACTATTTCGTCGTCGAGATGGCCCGTACTAAACAGACTGCCCGCAAGTCCACTGGAGGCAAGGCTCCACGGAAGCAGCTTGCCACCAAGGCAGCTCGCAAGTCCGCCCAGCCACCGGTGGTGTCAAGAAGCCCCATCGTTACAGGCCCGGAACCGTCGCCCTTCGTGAGATCCGTCGTTACCAGAAGAGCACAGAGCTACTCATCAGGAAGCTGCCCTTCCAGCGCCTGGTGCGTGAGATCGCCCAGGATTTCAAGACTGACCTGCGCTTCCAGTCGTCTGCCGTCATGGCTCTGCAGGAAGCCTCTGAGGCTTACCTGGTGGGTCTTTTCGAGGACACCAACCTGTGTGCCATTCACGCCAAGCGCGTTACCATCATGCCCAAGGACATCCAGCTGGCCCGGCGCATCCGCGGAGAGCGTGCTTAAGTCCTCTTCCTTGGGGAAAAAGAAAAACACAACAAAACCTACCAGACATCTATAACTCGGCCCTTCTCAGGGCCAAAGAACTGTTCTGAAGATAATTTTCATGACAATCGAAATGGTTGGTGGTAGGAGAGCGTTAATTTCGGTTACCCAAATCGCCTAACGGTAAGTTGGTAACATTCGTGCAGGCACGAATGTATAGTAGGTCATCAATTCGGGAGGTGGGTGGGTGCAACAAACAAGAGCTAGTAACAAATAAATGTATAAAGAATAAGTAAGTAAATAAATAAATAAAATAAAAGAAAATACAATAAAATAAAAGAAAATACAATAAAATACAATAAAATAAAATAAATTGTTTACATGA
>NW_024712587.1:0-17765 GCF_018991925.1 Homarus americanus
TGGCTGTAGTCACTTGAGAAGGTGCATGTGTTGTAGTCACTTAAGAAGGTTTGTGTGTTGTAGTCTCTTGAGAAGGTGTATATGTTGTAGTCACTTGAGAATGTGTATGTGTTGTAGTCACTCGAGAAGGTATATGTGTTGAAGTCACTTGAGAAGGCGTATGTGTTGTGTTCACTTGAGAAGGTTTATGTGTTGTAGTCACACGAGAAGGTGTATGTGTTGTAGTCACTCGAAAAGGTGTATGTGTTGTAGTCACTTGAGAAGGTGTATGTGTTGTCGTCACTCGAGAAGGTGTAGGCGTTGTTGTCACTCGAGAAGGTGTATGTGTTGTAGCCACTTGAGAAGGTGTATGTGTTGTAGACACTTGAGAAGGTGTATGTGTTGTAGTCACTTGAGAAGATGTATGTGGTGATGTCACTCGAGAAGGTATATATGTGTTGTAGTCAATTGAGAGGGTGTATGTGTAGTAGTCACTCGAGAAGGTGTATGTGTTGTAGTCACTCGAGTAAATGTATGTGTTGTAGTCACTTGAGAAGGTGTATGTGTTGTGGTCACTCAAGAAGGTGTATGTGCTGTAATCACTTGATTAGGTGTATGTGTTGTAGTCACTCGAGAAGGTGTATCTGTTGTAGTCAATTGAGAAGGTGTATCTTTTGTAGTCAATTGAGAAAGTGTAGGTGTTGTTGTCACTTGAGAAGGTGTATGTGTTGTAGTCACTTGAGAAGGTGTATGTGTTGTAGTCACTCGAGAAGGTTTATGCGTTGTAGTCACTTGAGAAGGTGTATGCGGTGGAGTCACTTGAGAAGGTGTATGTGTTGTAGTCACTTGAGGAGGTGTATGTGTTGTAGTCACTTGAGAAGGAGTATGTGGTGTAGTCACTCGAGAAGGTGTATATGTTGTAGTCACTTGAGAAGGTGTATGTGTTGTAGTCACTTGAGAAGGTGTATGTGTTGTAGTCACTTGAGAAGGTGTATGGGTTGTAGTCACTTGAGAAGGTGTATGTGTTGTAGTCACTTGAAAAGGTGTATGGGTTGTAGTCACTGAGTAGCTGCGCATGTGTTGTAGTCACTTGAAGGTTTATGCGTTGTAGTCACTTGAGAAGGTGTATGTGGTGTAGTCACTTGAGAAAGTGTATGTGTTGTAGTCACTTGAGAAGGTGCATGTGTTGTAGTCACTCGAGAAGGTGTATGTGTTGTAGTCACTTGAGAAGGTGTATCTGTTGTAGTCAATTGAGAAGGTGTATCTTTTGTAGTCAATTGAGAAGGTGTGTGTATTGTAGTCACTCGAGAATGTACATGTGTTGTAGTCACTTGAGAATGTGTGTGTGTTGTAGTCACTTGAGAAGGTGTATCTGTTGTAGTCACTCTGGAGAAGGTTTATGTGTTGTAGTCACTCGAGAAGGTTTATGTGTTTTAGTCACTCGAGGTGTACGTGCTGTAGTCACTTGAGAAGGTGTATGTGTTGTCGTCACTCGAGAAGGTGTATGTGTTGTAGTCACTTGAGAAGGTTTATGTGTTGTAGTCACTCAAGAAGGTGTATGTGTTGTAGTCACTCAAGGAGGTGTATGTGTTGTCGTCACTCGAGAAGGTGTATGTGTTGTAGTCACTTGAGAAGGTGTATGTGTTGTCGTCACTCGAGAAGGTGTATGTGGTGTAGTCACTCGAGAAGGTATATATGTGTTGTACTCACTTGAGAGGGTGTATGTGTAGTAGTCACTCGAGAAGGTGTATGTGTTGTAGTCACTCGAGAAGGTGTATGTGTTGTAGTCACTTGAGAAGGTGTATGTGTTGTAGTCACTCAAGAAGGTGTATTTGTTGTAATCACTTGAGAAGGTGTATGTGTTGGAGTCACTCGAGAAGGTTTATGCGTTGTAGTCACTTGAGAAGGTGTATGCGGTGTAGTCACTTGAGAAGGTGTATGTATTGTAGTCACTTGAGGAGGTGTATGTGTTGTAGTCACTTAAGAAGGTGTATTTGGTGTAGTCACTCGAGAAGGTATATATGTGTTGTAGTCACTTAAGATGGTGTATGTGTAGTAGTCATTCGAGAAGGTGTATGTGTTTTAGTCACTTGAGAAGGTGTATGTGTTGTAGTCACTCAAGAAGGTGTATGTGTTGTAATCACTTGAGAAGGTGTTTGTGTTGTAGTCACTCGAGAAGGTTTATGCGTTGTAGTCACTTGAGAAGGTGTATGCGGTGTAGTCACTTGAGAAGGTGTATGTGTTGTAGTCACTTGAGGAGGTGTATGTGTTGTAGTCACTTGAGAAGGAGTATGTGGTGTAGTCACTCGAGAAGGTATATATGTTGTAGTCACTTGAGAAGGTGTATGTGTTGTAGTCACTTGAGAAGGTGTATGTGTTGTAGTCACTTGAGAAGATGTATGGGTTGTAGTCACTTGAGAAGGTGTATGTGTTGTAGTCACTTGAAAAGGTGTATGGGTTGTAGTCACTTGAGAAGGTGCATGTGTTGTAGTCACTTAAGAAGGTTTTATGTGTTGTAGTCTCTTGAGAAGGTGTATATGTTGTAGTCACTTGAGAATGTGTATGTGTTGTAGTCACTCGAGAAGGTATATGTGTTGAAGTCACTTGAGAAGGCGTATGTGTTGTAGTCACTTGAGAAGGTTTATGTGTTGTAGTCACACGAGAAGGTGTATGTGTTGTAGTCACTCGAAAAGGTGTACGTGTTGTAGTCACTCGAGAAGGTGTATCTGTTGTAGTCAATTGAGAAGGTGTATCTTTTGTAGTCAATTGAGAAGGTGTAGGTGTTGTTGTCACTTGAGAAGGTGTAGGTGTTGTAGTCACTTGAGAAGGTGTATCTGTTGTAGTCACTTGAGAAGATGTATGTGTTGTAGTTCACTTGAGGAGGTGTATGTGTTGTAGTCACTTGAGAAGATGTATGGGTTGTAGTCACTTGAGAAGGTGTATGTGTTGTAGTCACTCGAGAAGGTGTATGTGTTGTAGTCACTTGAGAAGGTGTATGTGTTGTAGTCACTTGAGAATGTGTATGTGTTGTTGTCACTTGAGAAGGTGTATGTGTTGTAGTCACTTGAGAAGGTGTATGTGTTGTTGTCACTTGAGAAGTTGTATGTGTTGTAGTCATTCGAGAAGGTGTATGCGTTGTAGTCACTCGAGAAGGTGTATGTGTTGTAGTCACACGAGAAGGTGTATGTGTTGTAGTCACTCGAGAACGTGTACGTGTTGTAGTCACTTGAGAAGGTGTATATGTTGTAGTCACTCGAGAAGGTATATGTGTTGTAGTCACTTGAGAAGGTGTATGTGTTGTAATCTCTTGAGAAGGTGTATCTGTTGTAGTCACTTGAGAAGGTGTATGTGTTGTAGTCACTCTAGATGATATGTATGTTGTAGTCACTTGAGAAGGTGTATGTGTTGTAGTCACTCTAGATGATATGTATGTTGTAGTCACTTGAGAAGGTGTATGTGTTGTAGTCACTTGAGAAGGTGTATCTACAGAAATATTGAGAAGGTGTATGTGTTGTAGTTACTTTTAGAAGATCTATCTGTTGCAGTCACTCAAGAAGGTGTATGTGTTAAAATACTTGAGAAGGTGTATGTGTTGTAGTCACTTGAGAAGGTGTATGTGTTGTAGTCACTTGAGAAGGTGTATCTGTTGTAGTCATTGAGAAGATGTATGTGTTGTAGCCACTTGAGAAGGTGCATCTGTTGTAGACACTCGTGATGGTGAATGTGCTGTAGTCACTTGACAAGGTGTATGTGTTGTAGTCACCTGAGAAGGGGTATGTGTTGTAGTCACTGGAGAAGGTGTATGTGTTGTAGTCACTTGAGAAGGTGTATATGTTGTAGTCACTCGAGTGGTATATATGTTGTAGTCAATTGAGAAGGTGTATGTGCTGTAGTCACTTGAGAAGGTGTATTTGTTGTAGTCACTTATGAAGGTGTATGTGTTGTTGTCACTTGAGAAGGTGTATGTGTTGTAGTCACTCGTGAAGGTGTATGCGTTGTAGTCACTCGTTAAGGTGTATGCGTTGTAGTTACTCGAGAAGATGTATGTGTTGTAGTCACCTGAGAAGGGGTATGTGTTGTAGTCACTTGAGAAGGTGTATGTGTTGTAGTCACTTGAGAAGGTGTATGTAAGCAGTCACTGGAGATGGTATATATGTTGTAGTCACTTGAGAAGGTGTATGTGTTGTAGTCACTGAGATGGTATATATGTTGTAGTCACTTGGAGAAGGTGTATTTGTTGCAGTCACTTGAGAAGGTGTATCTGTTAGAAGTCATTGAGATGGTATATATGTTGTAGTCACTTGAAAAGGTGTATGTGTTGTAGTCACCTGAGATGGTATATATGTTGTAGTCACTTGAGAAGGTGTATCTGTTTTAGTCATTGAGAAGGTGAATGTGTTGTAGTCTCTTGAGAGGGTGCATCTTTTGTAGTCACTTGAGAAGGTGTATGTGTTGTAGTCACTCGAGATGGTATATATGTTGTAGTCACTTGAGAAGGTGTATGTGGAGAGGTCACTGGAGAAGGTATATATGTTGTAGTCACTTGACAAGGTGTATGTGTTGTAGTCACTTGAGAAGGTTTATGTGTTGTAGTCACTCGAGAATGTGTATGTGTTGTAGTCACTTGAGAAGGTGTATGTGTTGTAGTCACTCGAGATGGTAAATATGTTGTAGTCACTTGAGAAAATGTATGTGTAGTAGTCATTTGAGAAGGTGTACTTGTTGTAGTCACTTGAGAAGGTGTATGTGTTGTAGTCACTTGAGAAGGTGTATCTATTGTAGTCATTGAGAAGGTGTATGTGTTGCAGTTCACTTGAGAAGGTGTATTTGTTGTAGTCACTTGAGTAGGTGTATGTGTTGTAGTTACATGAGAAGGTGTATGTGTTGTAGTCACTGGAGATGGTACATATGTTGTAGTCACTTGAGAAGGTGTATGTGTTGTAGTCTCTTGAGAAGGTGTATGTGTTGTAGTCACTCGAGATGGTATATATGTTGTAGTCACTTGAGAAGGTGTATGTGTTGTAGTCACTTGAAAAGGTGTATGTGTTGTAGTCATTGAGAAGGTGTATGTGTTGTAGCCTCTTGAGAAGGTGCATCTGTTGTAGTTACTTGACAAGGTGTATGTGTTGTAGTTATTTGAGAAGGTGTATCTGTTGTAGTCATTGAGAAGGTGTATGTGTTGTAGTCACTTGAGAAGATGCATCTGTTGTAGTCACTCAAGAAGGTGTATGTGGTGTAGTCACTTAAGAAGGTATATATGTTGTAGTTACTTGAGAAGGTGTATGTGTTATAGTCATTTGAGAAGGTGTATGTGTTGTAGTCACTCGAGAAGATGTATGTGTTGTAGTCACTTGAGAAGGTGTATGTGTTGTAGTCACTCGAGAAGATGTATGTGTTGTAGTCACTCGAGAAGGTGTATGTGTTGTAGTCACTCGAGAAGGTGTATGTGTTGTAGTCACTTTAGAAGGTGTATGTGGTGTAGTCACTTGAGAAGGTATATATGTTGTAGTTACTATGTGCTGTAGTCACTTGAGAAGGTGTATGTGTTGTAGTCACTTGAGAAGGGGTATGTGTTGTAGTCAATCGAGAAGGCGTATGCGTTGTAGTCACTCGAGAAGGGGTATGTGTTGTAGTCACTCGAGAAGATGTATGTGTTGTAGTCACTTGAGAAGGTGTATGTGTTGATGTCACTCGAGAAGATGTATGTGTTGTAGTCACTTGAGAAGGGGAATGTGTTGTAGTCAATCGAAAAGGTGTATGTGTTGTAGTCACTTGAGAAGGTGTATGTGGTGTAGTCACTTGAGAAGATATATATGTTGTAGTTACTTGAGAAGGTGTATGTGTTGTAGTCACTTGAGAAGGTGTATGTGTTGTAGTCAATCGAGAAGGTGTATGTGTTGTAGACACTTGAGAAGGTGTATGTGTTGTAGTCACTTAAGAAGGTGTATGAGCTGTAGTCACTTGAGAAGGTGTATGTGTTGTAGTCACTCGAGATGGTATATATGTTGTAGTCACTTGAGAAGGTGTATGTGTATGTGTTGTAGTCACTCGAGATGGTATATATGTTGTAGTCACTTGAGAAGGGGTATGTGTTGTAGTCACTTGAGAAGGTGTATGTGTTGTAGTCACTCGAGAAGATGTATGCGTTGTAGTCACTCGAGAAGGTGTATGTGTTGTAGTCACACTAGAAGGTGTATGTGTTGTAGTCACTCGAGAACGTGTACGTGTTGTAGTCACTTGAGAAGGTGTATATGTTGTAGTCACTCGAGAAGGTATATGGGTTGTAGTCACTTGAGAAGGTGTATGTGTTGTAATCTCTTGAGAAGGTGTATCTGTTGTAGTCACTTGAGAAGGTGTATGTGTTGTAGTCACTCGAGATGATATGTATGTTGTAGTCACTTGAGAAGGTGTATGCGTTGTAGTCACTTGAGAAGGTGTATCTATTGTAGTCATTGAGAAGGTGTATGTGTTGTAGTTATTTGAGAAGGTGTATCTGTTGTAGTCATTGAGAAGGTTTATGTGTTGTAGTCACTTTAGAAGATTCATCTGTTGCAGTCACTCAAGAAGGTGTATGTGTTGTAGTCACTTGAGAAGGTGTATGTGTTGTAGTCACTCGAGAAGATGTATGTGTTGTAGTCACTTGAGAAGGTGTATGTGTTGTAGTCACTCGAGAAGATGTATGTGTTGTAGTCACTCGAGAAGGTTTATGTGTTGTAGACACTCGAGAAGGTGTATGTGTTGTAGTCTCTTGAGAAGGTGTATGTGTGTTAGTCACTCGAGAAGGTGTATGTGTTGTAGTCACTTGAGAAGGTGTATGTGTTGTAGTCACTTGAGAAGGTGTATGTGTTGTAGTCACTCGATAAGGTGTATGTGTTGTAGTCACTTGAGAAGGTGTATGTGTTGTAGTCACTGAGTAGATGTATGTGTTGTAGTCACTTGAGAAGGGGTATGTGTTGTAGTCACTCGAGAAGGTGTATGTGTTGTAGTCCCTTGAGAAGGTGTATGTGTTGTAGTCACTTGTGAAGGAGTATGTGTTGTAGTCACTTGAGAAGGTGTATGTGTTGTAGTCACTTGAGAAGGAGTATGTGTTGTAGTCACTTGAGAAGGTGTATGTGTTGTAGTCACTTGAGAAGGTGTATGTGTTGTAGTCACTTGAGAAGGTGTATGTGTTGTAGTCACTCGAGATGGTATATATGTTGTAGTCACTTGAGAAGGTGTATATGTTGTAGTCACTCGAGTGGTATATATGTTGTAGTCAATTGAGAAGGTGTATGTGCTGTAGTCACTTGAGAAGGTGTATGTGTTGTAGTCACTTGAGAAGGTGTATGTGTTGTTGTCACTTGAGAAGGTGTATGTGTTGTAGTCACTCGTGAAGGTGTATGCGTTGTAGTCACTCGTTAAGGTGTATGCGTTGTAGTCACTCGAGAAGATGTATGTGTTGTAGTCACCTGAGAAGGGGTATGTGTTGTAGTCACTTGAGAAGGTGTATGTGTTTAGTCACTTGAGAAGGTGTATGTGTTGTAGTCACTTGAGAAGGTGTATGTGTTGTAGTCACTTGAGAAGGTGTATGTGTTGTAGTCACTTGAGAAGGTGTATGTGTTGTAGTCACTTGAGAAGTTGTATGTGTTGTAGTCACTTGAGAAAGTGTATGTGTTGTAGTCACTCGAGATGGTATATATGTTGTAGTCACTTGAGAAGGTGTATTTGTTGCGGTCACTTGAGAAGGAGTATCTGTTGTAGTCATTGAGAAGGTGTATGTGTTGCAGTTCACTTGAGAAGGTGTATGTGTTGTAGTCACTTGAGAAGGTGTATGTGTTGTAGTCACTCAAGATGGTATATATGTTGTAGTCACTTGAGAAAGTGTATGTGTTGTAGTCACTCGAGATGGTATATATGTTGTAGTCACTTGAGAAGGTGTATGTGTTGTAGTCACTTGAGAAGGTGTATCTGTTGTAGTTATTGAGAAGGTGTATGTGTTGTAGCCACTTGAGAAGGTGCATCTGTTGTAGATACTCGAGAAGGTGTATGTGCTGTAGTCACTTGACAAGGTGTATGTGTTGTAGTCACTTGAGAAGGTGTATGTGTTGTAGTCACTTAAGAAGGTGTATGTGTTGTAGTTATTTGAGAAGGTGTATCTGTTGAAGTTATTGAGAAGGTGTATGTGTTGTAGTCACTTGAGAAGATGCATGTGTTGTAGTCACTCAAGAAGGTGTATGTGTTGTAGTCACTTGAGAAGGTGTATGTGTTGTAGTATCTTGAGGTGTATGTGTTGTAGTCACGCGAGAAGATGTATGTGTTATAGTCACTTGAGAAGGGGTATGTGTTGTAGTCAATCGAGAAGGTGTATGTGTTGTAGTCACTTCAGAAGGTGTATGTGTTGTAGTCACTTGAGAAGGTGTATGTGTTGAAGTCACTCGAGATGGTATATATGTTGTAGTCACTTGAGAAGGTGTATGTGTTGTAGTCACTCGAGATGGTATATATGTTTTAGTCACTTGAGAAGGTGTATATGTTGTAGTCATTCGAGATGGTATATATGTTGTAGTCACTTGAGATGGTGTATGTGCTGTAGTCACTTGAGAAGGTGTACGTGTTGTAGTCACTTGAGAAGGTGTATGTGTTGTAGTCACTTGAGAAGGTGTATGTGTTGTAGTCATTCGAGATGGTATATATGTTGTAGTCACTCGAGAAGATGTATGTGTTGTAGTCACTTGAGAAGGGGTATGTGTTGTAGTCACTCGAGAAGATGTATGTGTTGTAGTCACTTGAGAAAGAGGTATGTGTTGCCAATCCTCGAGAAGAAGATATAATATTTGTAGTCACTTGAGATGGTTTTATGTGTTGTAATCACTCGAGAAGATGTACGTTGTGATCCTCGGCGAGAAAGGTGTATGTTGTAGTCACTCGAGAGGTACTGTATGTTGTAGTCTCTTGAGAAGGTGTATGTGTGTTAGTCACTCGAGAAGGTGTATGAGTTGTAGTCACCTGAGAAGGGGTATGTGTTGTAGTCACTGGAGAAGGTGTATGTGTTGTAGTCACTTGAGAAGGTGTATGTGTTGTAGTCACTTGAGAAGGTGTATGTGTTGTAGTCACTCGAGAAGATGTATGTGTTGTAGTCACTTGAGAAGAGGTATGTGTTGTAGTCACTCGAGAAGGTGTATGTGTTGTAATCCCTTGAGAAGGTGTATGTGTTGCAGTCACTTGTGAAGGAGTATGTGTCGTAGTCACTTGAGAAGGTTTATGTGTTGTAGTCACTTGAGAAGGAGTATATGTTGTAGTCACTTGAGAAGGTGTATGTGTTGTAGTCACTTGAGAAGGTGTATGTGTTGTAGTCACTTGAGAAGGTGTATGTGTTGTAGTCACTCGAGATGGTATATATGTTGTAGTCACTTGAGAAGGTGTATATGTTGTAGTCACTCGAGTGGTATATATGTTGTAGTCAATTGAGAAGGTGTATGTGCTGTAGTCACTTGAGAAGGTGTATGTGTTGTAGTCACTTGAAGGTGTATGTGTTGATGTCGCCGAAGGTGTATGTGTTGAAGTCCTCGTGAAGGTGTATGCGTTGTAGTCCTCGTTGGTATATGCGTTGTAGTACTCGAGAAAGATGTATGTGTTAGTCACCTGAGAAAGGGGTATGTGTGTTGTAGTCACTTGAAGGTGTATGTTGTAGTCACTTGAGAAGGTGTATGTGTTGTAGTCCTTGAGAAAGTGTATGTTGTAGTCACTCAATAAGGTGTATGTGTTGTAGTCACTTGAGAAGGTGTATGTGTTGTAGTCACTCAAGGAAGTAGATGTATGTGTTGTAGTCTTGAGAAAGGGGTATGTGTTGTAGTCCTCGAGAAGGTGTATGTGTTGTAGTCCCTTGAGAAGGTGTGTGTTGTAGTCACTCGAGAAGGTGTATGTGTTGTAGTCACTTGAGAAGGTGTATGTGTTGCAGTCACTTGAGAAGGTGTATGTGTTGTAGTCACTTGAGAAAGTGTATGTGTTGTAGTCAAGGGAGAAGGTGTATGTGTTGTAGTCACTCGAGAAGATGTATGTGTTGTAGTCACTTTTGAAGGGGTATGTGTTGTAGTCACTCGAGAAGGTGTATGTGTTGTAGTCCCATGAGAAGGTGAATGTGTTGTAGTCACTTATGAAGGAGTATGTGTTGTAGTCACTTGAAAAGGTGTATGTGTTGTAGTCACTTGAGAAGGTGTATGTGTTGTAGTCACTTGAGAAGGTGTATGTGTTGTAGTCACTTGAGAAGGGGTGTGTGTTGTAGTCAATCGAGAAGGTGTATGTGTTGTAGTCACTTGAGAAGGTGTATGTGGTGTAGTCACTTGAGAAGGTATATATGTTGTAGTTACTTGAGAAAGTGTATGTGTTGTAGTTACTTGAGAAGGTGTATGTGTTGTAGTCAATCGAGAAGGTGTATGTGTTGTAGACACTTGAGAAGGTGTATGGTTGTAGTCACTTGAGAAGGTGTATGAGTTGTAGTCACTTGAGAAGGTGTATGTGTTGTAGTCACTCGAGATAGTATATATGTTGTAGTCACATGAGAAGGTGTATGTGTTGTAGTCACTCGAGATGATATGTATGTTGTAGTCACTTGAGAAGGTGTATGTGTTGTAGTCACTTGAGAAGGTGTATCTGTTGCAGTCACTTTAGAAGGTGTATGTGTTGTAGTCACTCGAGATAGTATATATGTTGTAGTCACTTGAGAAGGTGTATATGTTGTAGTCACTTGAGATGGTGTATGTGTTGTAGTCACTTGAGAAGGGGCATGTGTTGTAGTCACTTGAGAAGGTGTATGTGTTGTAGGCACTTGAGAAGGTGTATCTATTGTAGTCATTGAGAGGGTGTATGTGTTGTAGTCACTTGGGAAGGTATATGTGTTGTAGTCACTCGAGAAGGTATATGTGGTGTAGTTACTTGAGAAGGTGTATGTGTTGTAGTCACTTGAGAAGGTGTATCTGTTGTAGTCACTCGAGATGGTATATATGTTGTAGTCACTTGAAAAGGTGTATGTGTTGTAGTCACTCGAGATGATATGTATGTTGTAGTCACCTGAGAAGGTGTATGTGTTGTAGTCACTTGAGAAGGTGAATCTATTGTAGTCATTGAGAAGGTGTATGTGTTGTAGTTATTTGAGAAGGTGTATCTGTTGTAGTCATTTGAAGGTGTATGTGTTGTTGTCACTTTAAAAGATGCATCTGTTGTAGTCACTCAAGAAGGTGTATGTGTTGTAGTCACTTGAGAAGGTGTATGTGTTGTAGTCACTCGAGAAGATGTATGTGTTGTAGTCACTTGAGATGGTGTATATGTTGTAGTCACTCGAGAAGATGTATGTGTTGTAGTCACTCGAGAAGGTGTATGTGTTGTAGTCACTCGAGAAGGTGTATGTGTTGTAGTCACTTGAGAAGGTGTATGTGTTGTAGTCACTCGAGAAGGTGTATGCGTTGTAGTCACTCGAGAAGGTGTATGTGTTGTAGTCACTTGAGAAGGTGTATGTGTTGCAGTCACTTGAGAAGGTGTATGTGTTGTAGTCACTTGAGAAAGTGTATGTGTTGTAGTCAAGGGAGAAGGTGTATGTGTTGTAGTCACTCGAGAAGATGTATGTGTTGTAGTCACTTTTGAAGGGGTATGTGTTGTAGTCACTCGAGAAGGTGTATGTGTTGTAGTCCCATGAGAAGGTGAATGTGTTGTAGTCACTTATGAAGGAGTATGTGTTGTAGTCACTTGAAAAGGTGTATGTGTTGTAGTCACTTGAGAAGGAGTATGTGTTGTAGTCACTTGAGAAGGTGTATGTGTTGTAGTCACTTGAGAAGGTGTATGTGTTGTAGTCACTTGAGAAGGTGTATGTGTTGTAGTCACTCGAGATGGTATATATGTTGTAGTCACTTGAGAAGGTGTATATGTTGTAGTCACTCGAGTGGTATATATGTTGTAGTCAATTGAGAAGGTGTATGTGCTGTAGTCACTTGAGAAGGTGTATTTGTTGTAGTCACTTGAGAAGGTGTATGTGTTGTTGTCACTTGAGAAGGTGTATGCGTTGTAGTCACTCGTGAAGGTGTATGCGTTGTAGTCACTCGTTAAGGTGTATGCGTTGTAGTTACTCGAGAAGATGTATGTGTTGTAGTCACCTGAGAAGGGGTATGTGTTGTAGTCACTTGAGAAGGTGTATGTGTTGTAGTCACTTGAGAAGGTGTATGTGTTGTAGTCATTTGAGAAGGTGTATGTGTTGTAGTCACTTGAGAAGGTGTATGTGTTGTAGTCACTCGAGATGGTATATATGTTGTAGTCACTTGAGAAGGTGTATGTGTTGTAGTCACTCGAGATGGTATATATGTTGTAGTCACTTGAGAAGGTGCATTTGTTGCGGTCACTTGAGAAGGTGTATCTGTTGTAGTCATTGAGAAGGTGTATGTGTTGCAGTTCACTTGAGAAGGTGTCTGTGTTGTAGTCACTTGAGAAGGTGTATGTGTTGTAGTCACTGGAGAAGGTGTATGTGTTGTAGTCACTCGAGATGGTATATATGTTGTAGTCACTTGAGAAGGTGTATGTGTTGTAGTCACTCGAGATGGTATATATGCTGTAGTCACTTGAGAAGGTGTATGTGTTGTAGTCACTTGAGAAGGTGTATCTGTTGTAGTTATTGAGAAGGTGTCTGTGTTGTAGCCACTTGAGAAGGTGCATCTGTTGTAGACACTCGAGAAGGTGTATGTGCTGTAGTCACTTGACAAGGTGTATGTGTTGTAGTCACTTGAGATGTCGTATGTGTTGTAGTCACTTGAGAAGGTGTATGTGTTGTAGTTATTTGAGAAGGTGTATCTGTTGTAGTCATTGAGAAGGTGTATGTGTTGTAGTCACTTGAGAAGATGCATCTGTTGTAGTCACTCAAGAAGGTGTATGTGGTGTAGTCACTTAAGAAGGTATATATGTTGTAGTTACTTGAGAAGGTGTATGTGTTGTAGTCATTTGAGAAGGTGTATGTGTTGTAGTCACTTGAGAAGATGTATGTGTTGTAGTCACTTGAGAAGGTGTATGTGTTGTAGTCACTTGAGAAGGTGTATGTGTTGTAGTCACTTGAGAAGGTGTATGTGTTGTAGTCACTTCAGAAGGTGTATGTGTTGTAGTCACTTGAGAAGGTGTATGAGTTGTAGTCACTTGAGAAGGTGTGTGTTGAAGTCACTCGAGATGGTATATATGTTGTAGTCACTTGAGAAGGTGTATGTGTTGTAGTCACTCGAGATGGTATATATGTTGTAGTCACTTGAGAAGGTGTATATGTTGTAGTCATTCGAGATGGTATATATGTTGTAGTCACTTGAGATGGTGTATGTGCTGTATTCACTTGAGAAGGTGTATGTGTTGTAGTCACTTGAGAAGGTGTATGTGTTGTTGTCACTTGAGAAGGGGTATGTGTTGTAGTCATTCGAGATGGTATATGTGTTGTAGTCACTCGAGAAGATGTATGTGTTGTAGTCACTTGATAGGTTGGGACATGTGTTGTCACTGAGAAGATGTATGTGTTGTGGAAGCTCACTTGGAGAAGGGGTATGTTAGGAATACTGAGAAGATGTATGTGCTAGAAGCCACTTGAGATGGTGTATGGAAGCAGAAGTCACTGAGAAGATGTATGCGTTGTAGTCACTGAGAAGGTGTATGTGTTGTAGTCACTGAGAAGGTGTATAAGTTGTAGTTCTTGAGAAGGTGTATGTGTGTTAGTCACTCGAGAAGGTGTATGAGTTGTAGTCACCTGAGAAGGGGTATGTGTTGTAGTCACTGGAGAAGGTGTATGTGTTGTAGTCACTTGAGAAGGTGTATGTGTTGTAGTCACTTGAGAAGGTGTATGTGTTGTAGTCACTCGAGAAGATGTATGTGTTGTAGTCACTTGAGAAGAGGTATGTGTTGTAGTCACTCGAGAAGGTGTATGTGTTGTAATCCCTTGAGAAGGTGTATGTGTTGCAGTCACTTGTGAAGGAGTATGTGTCGTAGTCACTTGAGAAGGTTTATGTGTTGTAGTCACTTGAGAAGGAGTATATGTTGTAGTCACTTGAGAAGGTGTATGTGTTGTAGTCACTTGAGAAGGTGTATGTGTTGTAGTCACTTGAGAAGGTGTATGTGTTGTAGTCACTCGAGATGGTATATATGTTGTAGTCACTTGAGAAGGTGTATATGTTGTAGTCACTCGAGTGGTATATATGTTGTAGTCAATTGAGAAGGTGTATGTGCTGTAGTCACTTGAGAAGGTGTATGTGTTGTAGTCACTTGAGAAGGTGTAGCGCGTTATGTGAGTCACTCAGAAGGTGTATGTGTTGTAGTCACACGAGAAGGTGTATGTGTGTTGTAGTCACTCGAGAGAAAGGTATATGTGTTGTAGTCACTTGAGAAGGTGTATGTGTTGTAGTCACTTGAGAAAGGTGTATCTATTGTAGTCATTTAGCGAGAAAGGTGTAGCCAGGTGTTGCTTGAGTCACTTGAGAAGGTGTATGTGTTATAGGCACTCGAGATGGTATATATATTTGTAGTCACTTGAGATGGTGTATGTGCTGTAGTCGCGAGAAGGTGTATGTGTTGTAGTCACTTGAGAAGGTGTATGTGTTGTTGTCACTTGAGAAGGTGTATGTGTTGCAGGCACTCGTAAAGGTGTATTCGTTGTAGTCACTCGAGAAGGTGTATGTGTTGTAGTCACTTATGAAGATGTATGTGTTGTAGTCACCTGAGAAGGGTTATGTGTTGTAGTCACTGGAGAAGGTGTATGTGTTGTAGTCACCTGAGAAGGGGTATGTGTTGTAGTCACTGGAGAAGGTGTATGTGTTGTAGCTACTTGAGAAGGTGTATGTGGTGTAGACACTTGAGAAGGTGTATGTGTTGTAGTCACTTGAGAAGGTGTATGTGTTGTAGTCACTTAAGAAGGTGTATGTGTTGTAGTCACTTGAGAAGGTGTATGTGTTGTAGTCACTCGAGAAGGTGTATGTGTTGTAGTCACTCGAGAAGGTGTATGTGTTGTAGTCACTAGAGAAGGTGTATGTGTTGTTGCCACTTGAGAAGGTGTATGTGTTGCAGTCACTCGAGATGGTATATATGTTGTAGTCACTTGAAAAGGTGTATGTGTTGTAGTAACTCGAGATGGTATATATGTTGTAGTCACTTGAGAAGGTGTATCTGTTTTAGTCATTGAGAAGGTGTATGTGTTGTAGTCTCTTGAGAAGGTGCATCTGTTGTAGTCACTTGAGAAGGTGTATGTGTTGTAGTCACTCCATATGGTATATATGTTGTAGTCACTTGAGAAGGTGTATGTGGAGTAGTCACTGGAGAAGGTATATATGTTGTAGTCACTTGACAAGGTGTATGTGTTGTAGTCACTTGAGAATGTGTATGTGTTGTAGTCACTAGAGACGGTGAATGTGTTGTAGTAACTTTAGAAGGTGTATGTGTTGTAGTCACTCGAGAGATTTATGTGTTGTAGTCGCGAGAAGGGGTATATGTTGTAGTCACTTGAGGTGTATTTGGTGTAGTCACTTGAAAAGGTGTATTTGGTGTAGTCACTTGAGAAGTTATATTTGAGTTAAGCAGTCACTCGAGAAGGTGTATGCGTTGTAGTCACTTGAGAAGGGGTATGTGTTGTAGTCAATCGAGAAGGTGTATGTGTTGTAATCACTTCAGAAGGTGTATGTGTTGTAGTCACTTGAGAAGGTGTATGAGTTGTAGTCACTTGAGAAGGTGTATGTGTTGAAGTCACTCGAGATGGTATATATGTTGTAGTCACTTGAGAAGGTGTATGTGTTGTAGTCACTCGAGATGGTATATATGTTTTAGTCACTGTAGAAGGTGTATATGTTGTAATCATTCGAGATGGTATATATGTTGTAGTCACTTGAGATGGTGTATGTGCTGTCGTCACTTGAGAAGGTGTACGTGTTGTAGTCACTTGAGAAGGTGTATGTGTTGTAGTCACTTGAGAAGGTGTATGTGTTGTAGTCATTCGAGATGGTATATATGTTGTAGTCACTCGAGAAGATGTATGTGTTGTAGTCACTTGAGAAGGGGTATGTGTTGTAGTCACTCGAGAAGATGTATGTGTTGTAGTCACTTGAGAAGGGGTATGTGTTGTAGTCCCTCGAGAAGGTGTATGTGTTGTAGTCACTTGAGAAGGTGTATGTGGTGTAGTCACTTGTGAAGGTATATATGTTGTAGTACTTGAGAAGGTGTATGTGTTGTAGTCACTTGATAAGGTGTATGTGTTGTAGTCACTTGAGAAGGTGTATCTGTTGTAATCATTTGAGAAGGTGTATGTGTTGTAGTCACTCGAGATGGTATATATGTTGTAGTCACTTGAGAAGGTGTGTATGTTGTAGTCACTCGAGATGGAATATATGTTGTAGTCAGTTGAGAAGGTGTATGTGCTGTAATCACTTGAGAAGGTGTATGTGTTGTAGTCACTTGAGAAGGTGTATGCATTGTAGTCACTCGAGAAGGTGTATGTGTTGTAGTCACACGAGAAGGTGTATGTGTTGTAGTCACTCGAGAAGGTATATGTGTTGTAGTCACTTGAGAAGGTGTATGTGTTGTAGTCACTTGAGAAGGTGTATCTGTTGTAGTCATTTGAGAAGGTGTAGGTGTTGTAGTCACTTGAGAAGGTGTATGTGTTGTAGGCACTCGAGTTGGTATATATGTTGTAGTCACTTGAGATGGTGTATGTGCTGTAGTCACTTGAGAAGGTGTATGTGTTGTAGTCACTTGAGAAAGTGTATGTGTTGTTGTCACTTGAGAAGGAGTATGTGTTGTAGGCACTCGTAAAGGTGTATGCGTTGTAGTCACTCGAGAAGGTGTATGCGTTGTAGTCACTCGAGAAAGGTGTATGTGTTGTAGTCACTTGAGAAGGTGTATGTGTTGTAGTCACTCGAGAGAAAGTGTATGTATTTGTAATCACCTGAAGGGTAATGTTGTAGTCACTTGAGAAGATGCATCTGTTTTAGTCACTCAAGAAGGTGTATGTGTTGTAGTCTCTTGAGAAGTTGTATGTGTTGTAGTCACTCGAGAAGATGTATGTGTTGTAGTCACTTGAGAAGGGGTATGTGTTGTAGTCAATCGAGAAGGTGTATGTGTTGTACTCACTTGAAAAGGTGTATGTGTTGTAGTCACTTGAGAAGGTGTATGAGTTGTAGTCACTTGAGAAGGTGTATGTGTTGTAGTCACTCGAGATGGTATATATGTTGTAGTCACTTGAGAAGGTGTATGTGTTGTAGTCACTCGAGATGGTATATATGTTGTGGTCACTTGAGAAGGTGTATGTGTTGAGGTCACTTGAAAAGGTGTATCTGTTGTAGTCATTGAGAAGGTGCATGTGTTGTAGCCTCTTGAGAAGGTGCATCTGTTGTAGTCACTCGAGAAGGTGTATGTGCTGTAGTCACTTGAGAAGGTGTATGTGTTGTAGTCACTTGAGAAGGTGTATCTGTTGTGAAGTGACTCGAGAAGGTATATATGTGTTGTACTCACTTGAGAGGGTGTATGTGTAGTAGTCACTCGAGAAGGTGTATGTGTTGTAATCACTCGAGAAGGTGTATGTGTTGTAGTCACTTGAGAAGGTGTATGTGTTGTAGTCACTCAAGAAGGTGTCTGTGTTGTAATCACTTGAGAAGGTGTATGTGTTGTAGGCACTCGAGAAGGTTTATGCGTTGTAGTCACTTGAGAAGGTGTATGCGGTGTAGTCACTTGAGAAGGTGTATGTATTGTAGTCACTTGAGAAGGTGTATGTGTTGTAGTCACTTAAGAAGGTGTATTTGGTGTAGTCACTCGAGAAG
>NW_024712588.1:0-12513 GCF_018991925.1 Homarus americanus
CCTTATCGAGTATAACAAATTTCCCTGATCGAGTATAACAATGGCCCCTTATCGAGTATAACAAAGGCCCTTGATCGAGTACAACAAAGCCCCTTCATCGAGTATAACAAAGTCCTCTGGTCGAGTATAACAAAGTCCCCCGATCGAGTATAACAAAGGCCCCTGATCGAGTATAACAAAGGCCCCTGGTCGAGTATAACAATCTCCCCTGATCGAGTATAACAAAGGCCCTAATCGAGTATAACAAAGGCCCCTCATCGAGTATAGCAAAGTCCCCTGATCGAGTATATTAAAGTCCCCTGATCGAGTATAACAAAGTCCAATGATCTGCCCTGATCAACTATAACAAAGTCCCCTTATCGAGTATAACAAAGGCCCTTCATTGAGTACAACAAATGACCCTGATCGAGTATAACAAAGTCCCCTGATCAAGTATAACAAAGCCCCTTAATCGAGTATAACAGAGACCCCTGATCGAGTATAACAAAGTCCCCTGATCGAGTATAACAAAGTCCCCTGATCGAGTATAACAATGGCCCCTTATCGAGTATAATAAGGCCCCTCATCGAGTACAAGAAAGCCCCCTCATCGAGTATAACAATGTCCCCTGATCGAGTATAAAAAGTCCCCTCATCGAGTATAACAAAGGCCCCTCATCAAGAATAACAAAGTCCCCTTATCGAGTATGACAAAGGCCCCTAATCCAGTATAACAAAGGCCCCTGGTCGAGTATAACAAAGTCCGCTGATCGAGTATAACAAAGCCCCCTGATCGAGTATAACAAAGTCCCCTGATTGAGTAAAACAAGGTCACCTGATCGATTAAAACAAAGTCCCCAGATCAAAGTATAACAAAGTCATCTGATAGAGTAAAACAAAGGCCCCTCATCGAGCATAACAAAGTCCCCTGATCGAGTATAACAAAGTCCCCTGATCAAGTATAACAAAGCACCCTCATCGAGTATAACAAAGTCCCCTTATCGAGTATAACAAATTTCCCTGATCTAGTATAACAATGGCCCCTTATCGAGTATAACAAAGGCCCTTGATCGAGTACAACAAAGCCCCTTTATCGAGTATAACAAAGTCCTCTGATCGAGTATAACAAAGTCTCCCGATCGAGTATAACCAAGGCCCCTGATCGAGTATAACAAAGTCCTCTAATTGTGTATAACAAAGTCCCCTGATCGAGTATAACAAAGGCCCCTGGTCGAGTGTAACAAAGTCCCCTGATCGAGTATAACAAAGGCCCCTAATCAAGTATAACAAAGGCCCCTCATCGAGTATAGCAAAGTCCCCTGATCGAGTATATTAAAGTTCCCTGATCGAGTATAACAAAATCCAATGATCTGCCCTGATCAATTATAACAAAGTCCCTTGATCGAGTATAACAAAGGCCCCTCATCGAGTACAACAAAGGCCCCTGATCGAGTATAACAAAGTCCCCTGATAAAGTATAACAAAGCCCCTTAATCGAGTATAACAGAGTCCCCTGATCGAGTATAACAAAGTCCCATGATCGTGTATAACAAAGTCGCCTGATCGAGTATAACAAAGTCGCCTGATCGAGTATAACAAAGTCCCCCGATCGAGTAAAACAAAGTCCACTGATCGGGTATAACAAAGTCCCCTGATCGAGTATAACAAAGTCGCCTGATCGAGTATAACAAAGTCCCCTGATCGCGTAAAACAAAGTCCCCTGATCAAATATAACAAAGCCCCTTAATCGAGTATAACAAATTTCCCTGATCGAGTATAACAAAGCCCCCTGAACGAGTATAACAAAGATCCCTGATCGAGTATAACAAAGTCACCTGATAGAGTATAACAAAGCCCCTCATCGAGTATAACAAAGTCACCTGACCGAGTATAACAAAGCCCCTTGAACGAGTATAACAAAGATCCCTGATCGAGTATAACAAAGTGCCCTGATAGAGTATAACAAAGTCCCCTGATAGAGTATAACAAAGCCCCTCATCGAGTATAGCAAAGTCACCTGACCGAGTATAACAAAGCCCCCTGAACGAAGATAACAAAGATCCCTGATCGAGTATAACAAAGTCCCCTGATAGAGTATAACAAACTTCCCTGATCGAAAATAGCAAAGTCCACTGATCGAGTATAACAAAGATCCCTGATCGAGTATAACAAAGTCCCCTGATCGAGTATAACAAAGGCTCCTCATCGAGTATAACAAAGGCCCCTCTTCGAGTATAACAAAGTCCCCTGATCGAGTATAACAAAGTCCCCTAATCGAGTATAACAAAGGCCCCTGATCGAGTATAACAAAGTCCCCTGATCGAGTATAATAACGTCCCTTGATCGAGTATAACAAAGTCCCCTGATCGAGTACAACAAAGTCCCCTTATCGAGTATAACAAAGTACCCTGATCGAGTATAACAAAGCCCCCTCATCGAGTATAACAAAGCCCCCTCATCGAGTATAACAAAGCCCCCTCATCGAGTATAACAAAGGCTCCTGTTCGAGTATAACAAAGGCCCCTGTTTGAGTATAACAAAGTCCCCTTATCGAGTATAACAAAGTCCACCTTTTCGAGTAAAACAAATACCCCTGATCGAGTGTAACAAAGTCCCCTGATCGAGTATAACAGAGGCCCCTCATCGAGTATAACAAAGTCCCCTGATCGAGCATAACAAAGTCCCCTAATTGATTATAACAAAGGCCCCTTATCGAGTATAACACACGCCCCTGATCGAGTACAACAAAGGCCCCTGATCGAGTACAACAAAGGCCCCTGGTCGAGTAAAACAAAGTCCCCTAATCGAGTATAACAAAGTCCCCTAGTAGAGTAAAACAAAGGCCCCTCATCGAGTACAACAAAGCCACTTGATCGAGCATAACAAAGTCCCCTGATCGAGTATAACAAAGTCCACTGATCGAGTATAACAAAGACCCCTGATCAAGTATAACAAAGCCCCCTGATCGAGTATAACAAAGCCCCCTAATCGAGTATAACAAAGGCCCCTCATCAAGTACAACAAAGTCCCCTGATCGAGTGTAACAAAGCCCACTCATCGAGTATTGCAAAGTCCAATGATCAAACATAACAAAGCCCACTCATCGAGTATTGCAAAGTCCAATGATCGAGTATATTAATGTCCCCTGATCGAGTATAACAAATTCCACTGATCGAGTATAACAAAGTCCACTGATCGAGTATAACAAAGTCCCCTGATCGAGTATAACAAAGTCCCCTGATCAAACATAACAAAGCCCCCTCATCGAGTATTGCAAAGTCCAATGATCGAGTATATTAAAGTCCCTTGATCGAGCATAACGAAGTCCACTGATCGAGCATAACAAAGTCCCCTGATCGAGAATAACAGTCCCCCGATCAAACATAACAAAGCCCCCCATCGAGTATTGCAAAGTCCAATGATCGAGTATATATTAAAGTCCCCGATCGAGCATAACAAAGTCCAATTGATCGAGTATAACAGCACCCCTGATCACATAACAGTTCCCCTGATCGAGTATAACAAAGTCTCTCTGATCGAGTATAACAAAGTCCCTTATTGAGTATAACAAAGGCCCCTTATCGAGTATAACAAAGTCCCCTGGATCGATTTAGGCCAAAGGCTCCTCATCGAAAGTATAACAAAGTCCCCGATCGAGTATAACAAAGTCCCCAGATCGAGTATAACAGCGCCCTTCATCGAGTATAGGCAACAAAGTCCGCCGATCGAGTATAACAAAGTCCCCTGATCGATTATAACAAAGTCCCCTGATCAAGAATAACAAAGAACCCTGATCGAGTATAACAAAGTCCCTAGATCCAGTATAACAAAGTCATTTGATAGAGTAAAACAAAGGCCCCTGATCGAGTATAACAAAGTCCCCTGATCGAGTATAACAAAGTCCACTGATCGAGTATAATAAAGCCCCTTGATCGAGAATAACAAAGTCCCCTGATCGAGTATAACAAACTCCCCTGATCAAACATAACAAAGGCCCCTCATCGAGTATAACAAAGTCCCCTAATCGAGTATAACAATGGCCCCTTATCGAGTATAACAAGGCCCCTCATCGAGTACAACAAAGCCCCTAATCGAGTACAACAAAGTCCCCTGATCGAGTATAACAAATTCCCCTGATCGAGTATAACAAAGGCTCCTCATCGAGTATAACAAAGTCCCCTCATCGAGTATAACAATGTCCCCTGATCGAGTATAAAAAGTCCCTCATCGAGTATAACAAAGGCCCCCCATCAAGAAAACAAAGTCCCCTTATCGAGTATGACAAAGGCCCCTGATCCAGTATAACAAAGGCTCCTGGTCGAGTATAACAAAGTCCCCTAATCGAGTAAAACAAAGTCCCCTGATCGAGTATAACAAATTTCCCTGATCGAGTATAATAAAGCCCCCTGATCGAGCATAACAAAGTCCCCTGAATGAGTAAAACAAGGTCCCCTAATTGAGTAAAACAAAGTCCCCAGATCAAAGTATAACAAAGTCATCTGATAGAGTAAAACAAAGGCCCCTCATCGAGCATAACAAAGTCCCCTGATCGAGTATAACAAAGTCCCCTGATCAAGTATAACAAAGTCCCCTCATCGATTATAACAAAGTCCCCTTATCGAGTCTAACAAATTTCCCTGATCGAGTATAACAATGGCCCCTTATCGAGTATATCAAAGGCCCTTGATCGAGTACAACAAAGCCCCTTTATCGAGTATAGCAAAGTCACCCGATCGAGTATAACAAAGGCCCCTGATCGAGTATAACAAAGTCCCCTAATCGAGTATAACAAAGCCCCCTCATCGAAAATAACAGAGTCCCCTGAACGAGTATAACAAAGTCGCCTGATCGAGTATAACAAAGTCCCCTGATCGAGTTAAACAAAGTCCCCTGATCAAATATAACAAAGCCCCTTAATCGAGTATAACAAAGTTCCCTGGTCGAGTATAACAAAGCCCCCTGAACGAGTATACCAAAGATCCCTGATCGAGTATAACAAAGTCCCCTGATAGAATATAACAAAGCCCCTCATCGAGTATAACAAAGTCACCTGACCGAGTATAACAAAGTCCCCTGAACGAGGATAACAAAGATCCCTAATCGAGTATAACAAAGTCCCCTGATAGAGTATAACAAAGTGACCTGATAGAGTATAACAAAGTCCCCTGATAGAGTATAACAAAGCCCCTCATCGAGTATAACAAAGTCACCTGACCGAGTATAACAAAGCCCCCTGAACGAGGATAACAAAGATCCCTAATCGAGTATAACAAAGTCCCCTGATAGAGTATAACAAACTTCCCTGATCGAATGTAGCAAAGTCCACTGATCGAGTATAACAAAGATCCCTGATCGAGTATAATAAAGTCACCTGAACGAGTATAACAAAGTCCCCTGATCGAGTATAACAAAGTCCCCTGATCGAGTATAACAAAGGCTCCTCATCGAGCATAACAAAGGCCCCTCATCGAGTATAACAAAGTCCCCTGATCGAGTATAACAAAGTCCACTGATCGAGTATAACAAAGGCCCCTCATCGAGTATAATAACGTCCCCTGATCGAGTATAACAAAGTCCCCTGATCGAGTATATCAAAGTCCCCTTATCGAGTATAACAAAGTCCCCTGATCGAGTATAACAAAGCCCTCTCATCGAGTATAACAAAGCCCCCTCATCGAGTATAACAAAGCCCCCTCATCGAGTATAACAAAGTCCCCTAGTAGAGTAAAACAAAGGCCCCTCATCGAGTATAACAAAGCCACTTGATCGAGCATAACAAAGTCCCCTGATCGAGTATAACAAAGTCCCCTCATCAAGTATAACAAAGCCCCCTCATCGAGTATAACAAAGTCCCCTTATCGAGTATAACAAAGTCCCCAGATTGAGTATAACAAAGTCCCCTAATCGAGTATAACAAAGGCCCCTGATCAGAGTATATTAAAGTCTACTGATCGAGTATAACAAAGGCCCCGCATCGAGTATAGCAAAGTCCCCTCATCGAGTAAAAGAATGTCTCCTGATCGAATATAACAAAGTCCCCTGATCGAGGATAACAAAGTCCCCTGAACGAGTATAACAAAGACCCCTGAACGTGTAAAACAAAGATCCCTGATCGAGTATAACAAAGTCCCCTAATCAAGTATAACAAAAGCCCCTGATCGAGTATAACAAAGTCCCCTGATCATGTATAACAAAGCCCCCTGATCGAGTATAATAAAGCTCCCTCATCGAGTATAACAAAAGCCCCTGATCGAGCATAACAAAGTCCCTTGATCAAGTATAACAAAGCCCCCTGATCGAGTAGAACAAAGCTCCCTGAACGTGTAAAACAAAGATCCCTGATCGAGTATAACAAAGTCCCCTAATCAAGTATATCAAAGACCCTGATCGAGTAGAACAAAGCTCCCTGATCGAGTATAACAAACTTCCCTGATCGAATATAGCAAAGTCCACTGATCGAGTATAACAAAGATCCCTGATCGAGTATAACAAAGTCCCCTGATAGACTATAATAAAGTCCCCTGATCGAGTATAACAACCCCCCTCATCAAGTATAACAAAGGCCCCTCATCGAGTACAGCAAAGGCCCCTCATCGAGTAAAACAAAGGCCCCTCATCGAGTATAACAATGTCCCCTCATCAAGAATAACAAAGCCCCTCATCGTGTATAACAAAATTCCCTGATCGAGTATAACAAAGTCCCCTGATCAAGTATAACAAAGTCCCCTGATCGAGTATAACAAAGGCCCCTTATCGAGTATAACAAAGTCCCCTGATCGAGTGTAACAAAGGCTCCTCATCGAGTATAACAAAGGCCCCTGATCGAGTATAACAAAGTCCCCTGATCGAGTATAACAAAGTCCCTTGATCAAACATAACAAAGCCCCCTCATCGAGTATTGCAAAGTCCAATGATCGAGTATATTAAAGTCCCCTGATCGAGTATAACAAAGTCCACTGATCGAGTATAACAAAGACCCCTGATCAAGCATAACAAAGCCCCCTGATCGAGTATAACAAAGCCCCCTGATCGAGTATAACAAAGTCCCCTGATTGAGTATAACAAAGGCCCCTTATCGAGTATAACACAGTCCCCTGATCGATTGTAACAAAGGCTCCTCATCGAGTATAACAAAGTCACCTGATCGAGTACAACAAAGGCCCTCATCGAGTATAACAAAGTCCCCCGATCGAGTATAACAAAGTCCCCTGATCGAGTTTAACAAAGTCCCCTGATCAAGAATAACAAAGAACCCTGATCGAGTATAACAAAGTCCCTAGATCCAGTATAACAAAGTCATTTGATAGAGTAAAACAAAGGCCACTGATCGAGTATAACAAAGTCCCCTGATAGAGTATAACAAAGTCCACTAATCGAGTATAACAAAGCCCCTTGATCGAGAATAACAAAATCCCCTGATCGAGTATAACAAAGTCCCCTGATCAAACATAACAAAGGCCCCTCATCGAGTATAACAAATTCCCCTCATCGAGTATAACAATGGCCCCTTATCGAGTATAACAAGGCCCCTCATCGAGTACAACAAAGCCCCCTGATCGAGTATAACAAAGTCCCCTGATCGAGTATAACAAAGGCTCCTCATCGAGTATAACAAAGTCCCCTCATCGAGTATAACAATGTCCCCTGACCGAGTATAAAAAGTCCCCTCATCGAGTATAAGAAAGGCCCCCATCAAGAATAACAAAGTCCCCTTATCGAGTATGACAAAGGCGCCTGATCCAGTATAACAAAGGCACCTGGTCGAGTATAACAAAGTCACCTAATCGAGTAAAACAAAGTCCCCTGATCGAGTATAACAAAATCCCCTGATCGAGTATAACAAAGCCCCCTGATCGAGTATAACAAAGTCCCCTGATTGAGTAAAACAAGGTCCCCTGATCGAGTAAAACAAAGTCCCCAGATCAAAGTATAACAAAGTCATCTGATAGAGTAAAACAAAGGCCCCTCATCGAGCATAACAAAGTCCCCTGATCGAGTATAACAAAGTCCCCTGATCAAGTATAACAAAGCACCCTCATCGAGTATAACAAAGTCCCCTTATCGAGTATAACAAATTTCCCTGATCGAGTATAACAATGGCCCCTTATCGAGTATAACAAAGGCCCTTGATCGAGTACAACAAAGCCCCTTCATCGAGTATAACAAAGTCCTCTAATCGAGTATAACAAAGTCCCCCGATCGAGTATAACAAAGGCCCCTGATCGAGTATAACAAATCCCCTGATTGGGTATAACAAAGTCCCCTGATCGAGTATAACAAAGGCCCCTAGTCGAGTATAAAAAAGTCCCCTGATCGAGCATAACAAAGGCCCCTAATCGAGTATAACAAAGGCCCCTCATCGAGTATAGCAAAGTTCGCTGATCGAGTTTATTAAAGTCCCCTGATCGAGTATAACAAAGTCCAATGATCTGCCCTGATCAACTATAACAAAGTCCCCTTATCCAGTATAACAAAGGCCCCTCATCGAGTACAACAAAGGCCCCTCATCGAGTATAACAAAGTCCGCTAATCAAGTATAACAAAACCCCTTAATCGAGTATAACAAAGTCCCCTGATCGAGAATAACAAAGTCCCCTGATCGTGTATAACAAAGTCCCCTAATCGAGTATAACAACGTCGCCTGATCGAGGTATAACAAGTCCACTGATCAGGAATAAAAAAATCCCCTGATCGGTATAACAAAGTCCCTGGTCGAGTATAACAAAGTCCCTGATCGAGTATAACAAAAGTCCTCCAGATCGAGTATAACAAAAGTCCCTGATCCAGTATAACCGTCCCTGATCGAGAGTATAGCAAAAGTCCCCTGATCGAGTAAAACAAAGTCCACTGATCGGGTATAACAAAGTGCCCTGATAGAGTATAACAAAGTCCCCTGATAGAGTATAACAAAGCCCCTCATCGAGTATAACAAAGTCACCTGACCGAGTATAACAAAGCCCCCTGAACGAGGATAACAAAGATCCCTAATCGAGTATAACAAAGTCCCCTGATAGAGTATAACAAACTTCCCTGATCGAATATAGCAAAGTCCACTGGTCGAGTATAACAAAGATCCCTTATCGAGTATAACAAAGTCCCCTGATCGAGTATAATAAAGTCCCCTGGTCGAGTATAACAAAGTCCCCTGATCGAGTATAACAAAGGCTCCTCATCGAGTATAACAAAGGCCCCTCATCGAGTATAACAAAGTCCCCTGATCGAGTATAACAAAGTCCGCTGATCGAGTATAACAAAGGCCCCTCATCGAGTATAATAACGTCCCCGGAACGAGTATAACAAAGTCCCCTGATCGAGTATAACAAAAGTCCTTATCCGGGTATAACAAGTCCCTGATCGAGTATAACAAAAGCCCTCTCATCGAGTATAACAAAAGCCCCTCATCGAGTATAACCAAAGCCCCCCTCATCGAGTATAACAAAGTCCCTAATTAGAGAGTAAAACAAAAGGCCCTCATCGGGTATAAACAAGCCACTTGATCTCGAGCATAACAAAAGTCCCTGATCCGGTATAACAAAAGTCCCCTCATCAAGTATAACAAAGCCCCTCATCAGTATAAAGAATCCCTTATCGTTATAACAAAGTCCCCAGATTGGTATAACAAAGCCCCCTGATCGAGGATAACAAAGGCCCCTGATCGAGTATAACAAAGTCCCCTCATCGAGTATAACAAAGGCCCCTCATCGAGTATAGCAAAGTCCCCTGACCGAGTATATTAAAGTCTACTGATCGAGTATAACAAAGGCCCCGCATCGAATATAGCAAAGTCCCCTCATCGAGTAAAATAATGTCTCCTGATCGAGTATAACAAAGCCCCCTGATCGAGGATAACAAAGTCCCCTGAACGAGTATAACAAAGACCCCTGAACGTGTAAAACAAAGATCCCTGATCGAGTATAACAAAGTCCCCTAATCAAGTATATCAAAGCCCCCTGATCGAGTATAATAAAGCTCCCTCATCGAGTATAACAAAAGCCCCTGATCGAGCATAACAAAGTCCCCTGATCAAGTATAACAAAGCCCCCTGATCGAGTAGAACAAAGCTCCCTGAACGTGTAAAACAAAGATCCCTGATCGAGTATAACAAAGTCCCCTAATCAAGTATATCAAAGCCCCCTAATCGAGTAGAACAAAGCTCCATGATCGAGTATAACAAACTTCCCTGATCGAATATAGCAAAGTCCACTGATCGAGTATAACAAAGATCCCTGATCGAGTATAACAAAGTCCCCTGATAGACTATAATAAAGTCCCCTGATCGAGTATAACAAAGCCCCCTCATAAAGTATAACAAAGGCCCCTGATCGAGTACACCAAAGGCCCCTCATCGAGTAAAACAAAGACCCCTCATCGAGTATAACAAAGTCCCCTCATCAAGAATAACAAAGCCCCTCATCGTGTATAACAAAATTCCCTGATCGAGTATAACAAAGTCCCCTGATCAAGTATAACAAAGTCCCCTGATCGAGTATAACAAAGGCCCCCTTATCGGGTATAACAAAGTCCCCTCGGGTGTAACAAAAGGCTCCTCATCGAGGTATATCAAAGGCCCCTGATCGAGAGTATAACAAAGTCCCCTGATCGAGTATAACAAAGTCCCCCGATCGAGTATAACAAAGGCCCTCTTCGAGTATAACAAAGTCCCCTGATCAAGAATAACAAAGAACCCTTATCGAGTATAACAAAGTCCCTAGATCCAGTATAACAAAGTCATTTAATAGAGTAAAACAAAGGCCCCTGATCGAGTAAAACAAAGTCCCCTGATCGAGTATAACAAAGTCCACTGATCGAGTATAACAAAGCCCCTTGATCGAGAATAACAAAGTCCCCTGATCGAGTAAAACAAAGTCCCCTGATCAAACATAACAAAGGCCCCTCGCCGGTACTTAACAAAGTCCCCTGATCGCGAGTATAACAATGGCCCTTATCAGCGAGGTATAACAAAGGCCCCTCATCGAGTACAGCAAAAGTCCCTGATCGAGTATAACAAGGCTCCTCATCGAGTATAACAAAGTCCCCTCATCGAGTATAACAATGTCCCCTGAGCGAGTATAAAGTCCCATCATCGAGTATAACAAAGGCCCCTCATCAAGAATAACAAAGTCCCCTTATCGAGTTTGACAAAGGCCCCTGATCCAGTATAACAAAGGCCCCTGGTCGAGTATAACAAAGTCCCCTGATCGAGTAAAACAAAGTCCCCTGATCGAGTATAACAAAATCCCCTGATCGAGTATAACAAAGCCCCTGATCGAGTATAACAAAGTCCCCTGATTGAGTAAAACAAGGTCACCTGATCGAGTAAAACAAAGTCCCCAGATCAAAGTATAACAAAGTCATCTGATAGAGTAAAACAAAGGCCCCTCATCGAGCATAACAAAGTCCCCTGATCGACTATAACAAAGTCCCCTGATCAAGTATAACAAAGCACCCTCATCGAGTATAACAAAGTCCCCTTATCGAGTATAACAAATTTCCCTGATCGAGTATAACAATGGCCCCTTATCGAGTATAACAAAGGCGCTTGATCGAGTACAACAAAGCCCCTTCATCGAGTATAACAAAGTCCTCTGATCGAGTATAACAAAGTCCCCCGATCGAGTATAACAAAGGCCCCTGATCGAGTATAACAAAGTCCCCTGATTGTGTATAACAAAGTCCCCTGATCGAGTATAACAAAGGCCCCTGGTTGAGTATAACAAAGTCCCCTAATCGAGTATAACAAAGGCCCCTAATCGAGTATAACAAAGGCCCCTCATCGAGTATAGCAAAGTCCCCTGATCGAGTATATTAAAGTCCCGTGATCGAGTATAACAAAGTCCAATGATCTGCCCTGATCAACTATAACAAAGTCCCCTAATCCAGTATAACAAAGGCCCCTCATCGAGTACAACAAAGGCCCCTAATCGAGTATAACAAAGTCCGCTAATCAAGTATAACAAAGCCCCTTAATCGAGTATAACAAAGTCCCCTGATCGTGAATAACAAAGTCCCCTGATCGTGTATAACAAAGTCCCCTGATCGAGTATAACAACGTCGCCTGATCGAGTATAACAAAGTCCCCTCATCGAGTAAAACAAAGTCCACTGATCAGGTATAAAAAAGTCCCCTGATCGAGTATAACAAAGTCCCCTAATCGAGTATAAAAAAGCCCCCTCATCGAAAATAACAAAGTCCCCTGAACGAGTATAACAAAGTCGCCTGATCGAGTATAACAAAGTCCCCTAATCGAGTAAAACAAAGTCCCCTGATCGAGTATAACAAAGTCCCCTGATCGAGTATAACAAAGGCCCCTCATCGAGTATAATAACGTCCCCTGATCGAGTATAACAAAGTCCCCTGATCGAGTATATCAAAAGTCCACTTATCGAGGTATAACAAAGTCCCTGATCGAGTATAACAAAAGCCCCTCATCAGGTATAACAAAGCCCCCCACCTCATCGAGTATAACAAAGCCCCTTCATCGGGTATAACAAAGGCCCTGTTCGAGTATAACAAAGGCCCTGATTGGAGTATAACA
>NW_024712589.1:0-7972 GCF_018991925.1 Homarus americanus
AGTGTTATCTCAAAGTGTATTCACAACACTTCCTTGGAGAGAATTCTGAATTTATTCTCTCAGATTATATCTGCGTATATACCTGCTTCTATAATAAGCCCCCCTAGGCCCCGTTGTGGGTCGTTGACCTGTGCCCGGGTGGGCTAATCCCTGTAAAACAGAAAAGAAAAAAGAATAATGTTTACATCAAACCTACCCACTTAAAGAGTTCCAGAACTTAATTAAAACAATTAATGTGATACCAAAACAGCTATCACAGGACAAAGGTTGATGGGGAAGAACAGGTGTTGATGGGGAAGAACAAATCTTTATAGGGAAGAACAAGTGTTGATGGGGAAGAACAAGAACAATAGATTGACTGGACTGACTTTATGGGTTACTCAGAATCAGAGGATTTTCTTGAACCCGTTCAGGACTGTTTCCTAAGCCAACATATAGCCAAACCCACCCGGGGGTAATAATATACTAGATTTAGTTCTGTCATACAGAGAAAACTTCGTTCGTAATGTAGAGGTAGGGAACGAACTAGCTTAAATCCCAGATTTCATAAGGGAAGAACATAGTTATATTGTAAAGGCAGCTGAAAGAAGGGGTATTACGTTTGGGGGTGAATAACACGACCTCACGCGAAGTATTAAATAACGTGACCTCACACAATGTATCCACAGAGGGCGACCTTACTCTTCTTTTTTATTTTTTTTTTACGGGAATTAGCCCACCCGGGCACAGGTCAACCGACCTACAACGGGGCCTGGGTGGTGTGGGGGAGGGGGGGAGGCAAAAAATAAGAACAGAAAGAAATTAAAAAAGAAGAAGAAAAAGGTTATACTGTGTTAATCTACACCACGAAGATGCCGGAAAACCAGCCTTTTAAAGTGAGACAAATTGTATAAGTATGGAAACAGAAGAAGGCAGAGCATTCCACAGTTTGGTTGTGTGAGGAAAGAAGGAGGTACTATAACGGATTATTTTAGTGTGACCGACATCCACAGAGAAACGGTGATCACCGCGGGTAAGACGTGTGTTTCGAGCCCACGGCCTTGCCGGCGGTACACAGGATGCCAAATCCACCGAACATTGCCCGTTAAAGTACCTGTAAAAGAGAGAGAGTGAAGCAACATTGCGGCGAAGAGAAAGGGAAGAGAGATTGTCGACTAAAGGAGGAAAAGACGAATTGCCTTTGATTCCACCCTATCTAACAGTTGGACAGAAGAAGAGCCACCCCAGATATGAGAGCAGTACTCCAAGTTTGGACGAATGAATCCCTTATATATTTTAAGCAACTGCTCAGGAGTGAAGTAGCAACGGCATCTGTGCAGCATTCCCAACTTTCGGGAGGCAGCTTTAGCTATGTTAAGGATGTGTGATTTCCAGGACATATTGGAGGAAATGGTGAGGCCTAGCATATATATTTCAGAATTTGGCAGAATGATAGCATCCTGAAATGTAATTTGTGGGAGATCATCTAACTTAGAAAGTGTAATTGGTAAATACTGAGTTTTATTACTGTTGAATTTAACCAAGTTTGTACCTCCTCATTCAGAGATGCTGCACAGATCCGCATTGATAGAAGTAATGATATCAGCTCTCGAAACAGATCTAGTTTGAGAGTTAGGAGGAAGGGGAAAATGTGAAGAAGAGTGAAGAGTAGAATCATCAGCGCAAGAATGGATAGAATTAGTTGTAGTGTGAAGTAAATCATTGATAAAAAGAAGGAAGAGAGTAGGTGAAAGAACAGAACCCTGTGGGACACCACTATTGGTAGAGAAAGAGAGAGAGATCGATCCCTCGACAACAACTGCCACGGATCGGTTCTCAAGGAAGCTAGAGGTTAGAAAACAAAGTGTGGAGAGAAACCATAGGAGGGAAGTTTAGAAAGCAAAGACTTGTGCCAAATGCCTTGGAGATGTCGAGGGCCACGACGAAAGTTTCTCCATAATAACTAAGAGAGGATGACCAAAGATGGGTGCAATAGGAGAGCAGATCACCAGTAGATCTCGCCTGGCGAAAGCCATACTGGTGATCCGTCAACAATAACCGCACAAAACAATGACCACTGAGGGTGACCTGACCACGAGATTTGAAGTTGACAAGTTTCATAGCAATTTAAATCATGAGATACTTAATGCACAAAAGCAGAAAATACCATACAGGAAACTCGGATAAAAAACTAGTGACACCACATGGATAAATAATTATTTAAATAATATTATTGAACAAAGGAAGGATATAGGTAGGAGAATAAATCGCGGTAAGGTTTGCATCCGTGATTATTATAAAGTATTGGCCAGTAGGGTTAAGAGCGAGATAAGAAATGCAAATAGGAATAATGAACTGAAAGCAGCAAGGGAGACGAAGTCAAACCCGAAGGGATTCCTTCAAATGTATCAAACTAAAACTCGAGACAAGATTGGACCAATACAGTCAGATATAGTAAACTAATAACGACGAAGAAATGAGCAATAATCTGAACAGATATTTTTTATCAGTTTTCACAAACGAAATTTTAAATGTGATACCCGTGGCACCGACTGTCTGCAGAGATAGTGAAGAAAATAGATTAAGCTATTTGTAGCTATAGACGAGAGGCGTGGATTGCGGGCCAAGATGGTGTGGAAAGGGTATAGTAACTAGAGATGTTCGGGGTACTTGGTTCTAACTACAGGAGCGAACATAAACACCTGTAGAGTTTTGTAGGTTCTTATTAACGGAAATATACAAGGGCGCTTACAAACGCCGGTAGTCCTTACACTCCTATAGGGGTCAACTGACCTCTCTCTGACCTCTCAGGCGACATGTGGTAAGTGGTACATTAGCAGCTTCCAGATGTCGCCAGGCACATTTATCTAAGCGTATGGTGACATGAAGAAGTGAGGAGCATTACCCACATGCTACTGACTAAGAAGTAATGCATTATATTTAGAGTACATACATAGTATGCATACAACGCCCACATAATAACATACACCTCACACTATACGCTCATAGCAAAGTCTTGAGCGGACCTTTTCCTGTGGATCCTTTCTGAGCGTCGAGGGGCTTGATCACTGGGGGGGGGGGGTATGGGACTCAGCACTGGTAATGGGGTCAGCGGAAGGTGTTACGGGGCGGAGAAAACGGCGGTTCCTCCACCACACACGACCGCTGGGTAACCGCACCTGGTAGTCCCGTGACCTGCCGAGACCCTTGACTACGCCCACTTTGTCCCAACGTAGGGAGGTCGGGTCCTGAACACGGACTTGGGTGCCGACTCTCAACCTGGAGAGAGGATGGGCGTGGTCGTTGTAGCGGGCGACGACGTCTTGAACACGTTCGGCGGCTCGGCGATCACAATCCTCTGTCTTGGCCTGCCACTCCTTAGAGAAGGACTGAGGGTGAGCAGGGACACAAGAACGGAGGGGGCGTCCATACAAGACCTGGGCAGGGGAGCGTCCGGTGTAATTGGGTGTGTTGCGGAGCTCAAGGAGACCCCGATCGAAGGCTTCACAGTCAATATTCCCAGTGCTTCAAGGATTTGACAGCAGCCTCAGCATGGCCGTTGGACTGCGGGTAATGGGGCGATGTCAACTCATGCCGGACTCCCCAACGGTCGAGGAACGCAGCAAAGTCCCGGCTTGTGAACTGGGGCCCTCCGTTGGTTCGCAGGCGCACAGGAACGCCCACGTCACGGAAGTAGTGGCGGAACTTGCTGATGGTGGCGGCAGACGTCGTATCATTACCGCACTTGATGACAACCGGCCAACCAGAGAGACGGTCGACTATGACAAGGAAGGACTTTCCTGACACACAGAAGAAGTCGGCCGACACAGACTCAAAGGGGCGGGTGGGGTTGTTGTCACTCATGAAGGGTTCCTGCTGTTGGCTGGGTTGTAGAACTTGGCAGGGCTCACACGCATGGACAGCATTGGAGATGTCGGAGTCGATGCCAGGCCAGAACACAGTCTGTCTTGCACGTCGTTTGGTGGCCTCAGCCCCGCGGTGACTGTCGTGAAGGCGAGCCAAGACGTGGGGACGTGAGGCAGCAGGGACAATTACACGTGCTCCGTACAGAACAAGGTCCCCATCGCAGTAGAGTTCATCGCGAAGTTTCCAATACAGGAGCAGGGTGTTGTGAAGGTCATAGCGGTTGCTAGGGAATCCGTTCCTCACGCACTCGACGAGTCGGACGTAGGAAGGGTCATCTCGGGCCGCTGTTCGAAGATCCTCCATTGCCTTGTCGTCATCTGGTGAGAGGTCCGAACGAAGGGATTGGACAGCGTGTAGGGTGACCACAGTCCTGATGGAAAGAGCGAGGTCGGCGTCGAGCACCTGGTCTTCTGGAGTAGGGCGGCTGACAGGGGAGCGGGATAAGGCATCAGGGATGCAGAGCTCCTTACCAGCACGCCACACTGCTGTGAAGATGTACGCCGAGAGCTTCTCCTTCAGACGCTGGAGGCGAGGGTTCTCAACGGCGTAGAGCGTGTAGTGGTTGAGGATCGGGACGAGCAGGCGATGGTCGGTCACTAGGTGAAAGTGTTGCAGGCCTATGAGGTAAAACCTGCACTTGGACATCGCCCAAACCACGGCCAGCAGCTCCAGCTCAATAGTGGCGTAGCGTGTTTCGGTGTCAGAGAGGAAACGCGAGCCACACTGGACGAGCCGGAACTGCCCTCCACCATGATCCTGCAGTAGGGCGTATCCCAAGCTGTACAAGCGTGAGGCATCTGTCTGCAGAACCGTCGGCAGGGCTGGGTCAAACGTGGCGAGGACAGGTGGACTAGACAGGGCCTGTTTCACTTGCTGGAAAGCCTCGTCGTGGTCGGGAGTCCACAGGAATGTCCTCTTGGGGCTCATCAGGGGGCGGAGTGGTTGGGCGGCTGTGGAGATGTCCGGCGAAAACTCTGCTAACTGGTTGACGAGACCCATGAAGGACCTCAAGTCGGTGAGGTTAGCAGGGGTGGGGAAATCCGTGATAGCGTGGACCTTGTCCGGGTCGGCTGCAATACCATTCCCTGAGAGGGTGTACCCACAGAAGTTCACTGAAGAGTCGGCCAGAACAAACTTGTCGGCATTTAGGGTGATGCCGTGCTTCCGGCACCTGTTGAGTACCTCGTAGATACGGCAGAGGTGATCCATGTAATCCTCATCGTATACGAGTATGTTGTCGACCACTTTCACGCAGTTTGCCAGACCTTGGAGAGCCATATCACCTCGAAGACAGAAAGCGTCTCCTGTAGCGGCGAATCCCATGGGGCCACGGCAATAACTGTAACGTCCATGCGGGGTCATGAAAGTTGTAAGTGGTTGGTCTTCTTCGGCAAGCTCTATCTGCCAGTATCCACACAGGGCGTCCATTGTCGTGAAGAAGCACGCCTTCGGGTTCACACTGCGTATAGCTGCAAAGGGCGTGGGAGAAGGGTGCGCAGGACGAGACACCTGGCTGTTGAGCTTGGAGAGGTCGGTGGTGATCCGAACACCACCTTTGGGTTTTGCGATGACTACCATAGGGTGACACCATGGAGACGGGTCATCACCGGCTGGTGCAATGATTTCTTGGGCGACCATGGAGTCCAGCTCGTTTTTGACCGCGTCGTCCCTCAAGTGGATCCTCATGGGGGGGCCTACCATCTTCTTGAGGGGCTTGGATTCCAGAGCGGACTTGGTCACCAGAACGTCGCTGAATTCCTTCAGGAAGTACTTCCGAGCATCCGAAGGAGAGGTGTCACTGGCAAGAGGTAGGGGTAGGGCGACAGCAGGGTAGTTGCTGCTCCCTTCGTGCACCCTGTTGGCGTGTATTACCTCGAGAATAGGTTTGGGGAAGCCCTGGGAGATGATGGCCAACTCCTGGCAATGTCTGTAGGACAGCAAAAGAGTTGGGCCACCATTATGCACGTCAATCCAGGCTTGACACGACCTGTTGCCAAAGGTGATCTGTTGCTTGGAGTGAACCTAGGGCAGGGGCCATCTGTGAACCATCTGCCATGAAACGGAGGTCCATGGGAGGCGGTCCTAGATCGCTTGGAGAGAGCCCGAAACATTGCAAATGCTGGGGGCCGATGACTGTAGCATCAGCGCCGGTGTCGGGCAGCATCTCGAGACAGGATGACACACTGCCGTAGGTCACGATGGCGCTGATGTGCTGGGGAACTTTGGTCCTGGGACGCGAGGGGGAGTGCACCTTCCTAATATGGGTCGGGCGTTGTCCAGGGTCGTCGTGCCTCTCATTTGGCGACTGTGGGCAGCCCTCACTGGTGGAAGGGCGCTGCTGCTTCCACCGACGCTGTCCCTTAGGTTTGTTGGTCGGACAACACTTGTCGTAGTGGCCCAGACGACCACACACATTGCACTGGACGTGTTTGGCTGGGCACCGTACAGTAAGTGACCAGTGGCCCTTGCTGTCACAACTGTCGCAGGTAGACTCAGCAGCTGGACATACCTGTATTCCGTGCTGCCTACCACAGCTGTTGCAAAGGGAGCCGGGCATGGGCGTGGTGGGCGTAGGCGTTGGGGCAGACTTCTTGTTCTTCTTGTATTGGGACACAGCACGTACAGCTGTAGGGGGAGCTCGGATGGCAGAGGTGGCACACCTGGCAGCCTCGTAGGAGCGACATATTGTCAACACATCCTTAAGAGAAGAGGAAGAGTCGAGGGAGGTGAGGCGTTGGACAAGCTCCTCGTCCTTAACACCCATCAGGATCACCTGCTTCAACTGGGTCTCCTCACACTGCTGGTGATTACCAGGACATATGTCTATCTCTTCCCAGGCTCTCTTGAGTCGTACGTAGAAATCATCAAAAGTCTCGCCCTCCATCTGTCTACAGCTAAACACTTCCCTCCTAGGGAGAGCTTTATTCCGCTGACCTTTGATGTGCCGTTCTAGAACATCCAGTACCTCCTCTACAGACAACAAAGACGTCGGGGGCACTTGCAACGTGTGTTCCAACACATGCTGCATTCCCAAAGATAGACACATACGTAGCTGAATGAGTTGTTTAGGCTGTGGCAAGCTCTGGAGATCCACCATTGTAGCATAATCAGTCCACCGTCGCCGCCACTCACGAAAAGTCTGGAAAGTCTCATCGGGCTTCAAGGTGGGTGGGGGTTGGACAACCACTTTGGTAGAGGGCATTGACGAGGTGTCTGAGCCAGTCGGTACCTGAGTAGTGGAAGGGCCAAGGGCTTGATTAGCAGTGAGGCTAGATATCAAAGCTGCAAACCGTTCGTTATCTTCCAATCTCCTTTGGTGGTCCTCAGCATATCTTTTCGCTTCGTCCTGATGCATTTCCTCCCTCATAAGCTTCATCAGAGCAATTATCTCTGAGGACGAGGCTGAGGGTCAGGGGGTGTGGCTGGGAGAGGGTGGGGCATCGCGCACTGACTGGTCATCCATCTCTGTAGAGCTGTCATCCGTCTGACTCATCCGGGCGCTAGGGACACCGCTGCGTGAGGCCCGGGGCATAATCACTTTATCTGTATATTGTATGTCAAATCAGTGTTGACCGGTCAGCCCGTCGTATCAACCAGATCTGAGACAATAAAATTAATTGAATACACAGATAAGTATATATATATATATATATATATATATATATATATATATATATATATACACACACACACACCTAGACCCCGACTTACGACGGGGTTAGGGACCCAAATCCAGGTCGTAAGTCGACATAGAAAAATTATTATTATTTTTTTTTTTAATAAAAAATCTACAATGAAATACAGTACAGTAAAAGTAATGAATAATGATGAATGGATACAGTACAGTGAAAGTAATAAATAATAAGGAATGGATACAGTGTGACTGAGCACTTAACCTTTAATGTAATCAGCTGAATGCACATGGGGCCCCCATAATTTTCTAATTATACATGGAGACTACATTAACTGGAAACGTTTCGGTATAGAAAATGCGTGTCATTTAAAAAATTTTTTTTTTTTTTTATCTATATCTGAGGCGGTCGTAAGTCCCGACGGTCGTAAGTCC
>NW_024712590.1:0-16518 GCF_018991925.1 Homarus americanus
GGGCTAATGAAATATATATGGATCCTCGTGTTTCGAAGATGGTTTTGGTAAAACGTTGCTCTGATCACCTAAGCGGCACCGGAAGTCCCCATTAGTGGTTCATGGAGCCATCAGGTCGTTGAACAGGCTTTGTGTGAAATATAGTAGAGACTTGGACTGCTTTTATTGTCCTGGTGGCCCAGAGGTAGCATACCCCGGTCACAATTATAAGATCGTGGGTTTGAATCCTGGTGGGGTGAGGTGTTGATTATATGTAGAAGTCCGCGTGCTTTATTGGGCTAATGAAATATATATGGATCCTCGTGTTTCGAAGCCGCATTTGGTAAAACGTTGCTCTGATCACCGAAGCGGCACGGGTGGTCCTCATTAAAGGTTCACGGCGCCAAAAGCTCGTTGAACAGGCTTTGTGTGAAATATAGGAGAGTCTAGGAATGCTTTTAGTGTCCTGGTGGCCCGGTCACAATTAGAAGATCGTGGGTTCGAATCCTGGTGGGGTGAGGTGTTGATTATATGAAGAAGTCCGCGTGCTTTATTAGGCTAATGAAATATATATGGATGCTCGTGTTTCGAAGCCGCATTTGGTAAAACGTTGCTCTGATCACCTAAGCGGCACGGGTGGTCCCCTATAGTGGTTCACGCGCCATAAGCTCGTTGAACAGGCTTTGTGTGAAATATAGCAGAGTCTAGGACTGCTTTTATTGTCCTGGTGGCCCAGAGGTAGCGTTCCCCGGTCACAATTAGAAGATCGTGGGTTCAAATCCTGGTGGGGTGAGGTGTTGATTATATGAAGAAGTCCGCGTGCTTTATTGGGCTAATGAAATATATATGGATCCTCGTGTTTCGAAGCCGCATTTGGTAAAACGTTGCTCTGATCACCTAAGCGGCACGGGTGGTCCCCTATAGTGGTTCACAGCGCCATAAGCTCGTTGAACAGGCTTTGTGTGAAATATAGCAGAGTCTAGGACTGCTTTTATTGTCCTGGTGGCCCAGAGGTAGCGTTCCCCCGTCACAATTATAAGATCGTGGGTTCAAATCCTGGTGGGATGAGGTGTTGATTATATGTAGAACTCCGCGTGCTTTATTGGGCTAATGAAATATATATGGATCCTCGTGTTTCGAAGCCGCATTTGGTAAAACGTTGCTCTGATCACCTAAGCGGCAAGGGTGGTCCCCATTAGAGGTTCACGGCGCCAAAAGCTCGTTGAACAGGCTTTGTGCGAAACATAGCAGAGTCTAGGACTGCTTTTAGTGTCCTGGTGACCCAGAGGTAGCGTTCCCCGGTCACAATTAGAAGATCGTGGGTTCGAATCCTGGTGGGGTGAGGTTTTGATTATATGAAGAACTCCGCGTGCTTTATTGGGCTAATGAAATATATATGGATCCTCGTGTTTCGAAGCCGCATTTGGTAAAACGTTGCTCTGATCACCTAAGCAGCACGGGTGGTCCCCTATAGTGGTTCACAGCGCCATAAGCTCGTTGAACAGGCTTTGTGTGAAATATAGCAGAGTCTAGGACTGCTTTTATTGTCCTAGTGGCCCAGAGGTAGCATTCACCGGTAACAATTATAAGATCGTGGGTTCAAATCCTGGAGGGGTGAGGTGTTGATTATATGTAGAAGTCTGCGTGCTTTATTGGGCTAATGAAATATATATGGATCCTCGTGTTTCGAAGCCGCATTTGGTAAAACTTTGCTCTGATCACCTAAGCGGCACGGGTGGTCCTCATTAAAGGTTCACGGCGCCATAAGCTCGTTGAACAGGATATGTGTGGAATATAGCAGAGTGTAGGACTGCTTTTATTGTCCTGGTGGCCCAGAGGTAACGTTCCACGGTCACAATTAAAAGATCGTGGGTTCAAATCCTGGTGGGGTGAGGTTTTGATTATATGTAGAAGTCCGCGTGCTTTATTGGGCGATTGAAATATATATGGATCCTCGAGTTTCCAAGCCAGATTTGGTAAAACGTTGCTCTGATAACCTAAGCGGCACTGCTGGTCCCAATAAGAGGTTCACGGCGCCATATGCTCATTCAACAGGCTTTGTGTGAAATATAACAATCTAGGACTGCTTTTAGTTTCCTGGTGGTTCAGAGGCACCGTTCCCCGGTCACAGTTATAAGATCATGGGTTCAAATCCTTGTGGGGTGAGGTGTTGATTATATGTAGAAGTCTGCGTGCTTCATTGGGATAATGAAATATATATGGATCCTCGTGTTTCGAAGCCGCATTTGGAAAAACATTGCTCTGATCACCTAAGCAGCACGGGTGGTCCCCATTAGAGGTTCACGGCGCCATAATCTCGTTGAACAGGCTTTGTGTGAAATATAGCAGAGTCTAGGACTGCTTTTATTGTTCCTAGTGGCCCAGAGGTAGCGTCTCCCGGTCACAATTATAAGATCGTGGGTTCAAATCCTGGTGGGATGAGGTGTTGATTATATGTAGAACTCCGCGTGCTTTATTGGCCAAATGAAATATATATGGATCCTCGTGTTTCGAAGCCGCATTTGGAAAAACGTTGCTCTGATCACTTAAGCGGCACGTGTGGTCCCCATTAGAGGTTCACGGCGCCAAAAGCTCGTTGAACAGGCTTTGTGTGAAACATAGCAGAGTCTAGGACTGCATTTAGTGTCCTGGTGGCCCAGAGGTAGCGTTCCCCGGTCACAATTATAACATCGTGGGTTTGAATCCTAGTGGGGTGAGGTATTGATTATATGTAGAAGTCCGAGTGCTTTATTGGGCTAATGAAATATATATGGATACTCGTGTTTCCAAGCCGGATATGGTAAAACGTTGCTCTGATCACCTAAGGGACAAGGGTGGTCCCCATTAGAGATTCACGGCGCCATAAGGTCGTTGAACAGGCTTTGTGTGAAATATAGTAGAGGCTAGGACTGCTTTTATTGTCCTGGTGGCCCAGAGGTAGCATACCCCGGTCACAATTATAAGATCGTGGGTTTGAATCCTGGTGGGGTGAGGTGTTGATTATATGTATAAGTCCGAGTGCTTTATTGGGCTAATGAAATATATTTGGATCCTCGTGTTTCGAAGCCGCATTTGGAAAAACGTTGCTCTGATCACCTAAGCAGCACGGGTGGTCCCCATTAGAGGTTCACGGCGCCATAAGCTCGTTGAACAGGCTTTGTGTGAAATATAGTAGAGTCTAGGACTGCTTTTATTGTCCTGGTGGCCCAGAGGTAGCATACCCCGGTCACAATTATAAGATCGTGGGTTTGAATCCTGGTGGGGTGAGGTGTTGATTATATGTAGAAGTCCGAGTGCTTTATTGGGCTAATGAAATATATTTGGATCCTCGTGTTTCGAAGCCGCATTTGGAAAAACGTTGCTCTGATCACCTAAGCAGCACGGGTGGTCCCCATTAGAGGTTCACGGCGCCATAAGCTCGTTGAACAGGATTTGTGTGAATTTTAGCAGAGTGTAGGACTACTTTTATTGTCCTGGTGGCCCAGAGGTAGCGTTCCCCGGTCACAATTATAAGATCGTGGGTTCAAATCCTGGTGGGGTGAGGTTTTGATTATATGTAGAAGTCCGCGTGCTTTATTGGGCGATTGAAATATATATGGATCCTCGAGTTTCCAAGCCAGATTAGGTAAAACGTTGCTCTGATAACCTAAGCGGCACTGCTGGTCCCAATAAGAGGTTCACGGCGCCATAAGCTCATTCAACAGGCTTTGTGTGAAATATAACAGTCTAGGACTGCTTTTAGTTTCCTGGTGGTTCAGAGGCACCGTTCCCCGGTCACAGTTATAAGATCATGGGTTCAAATCCTGGTGGGGTGAGGTGTTGATTATGTGTTAAGGTCCGCGTGCTTTATTGGGCTAATGAAATATATATGGATCCTCGTGTTTCGAAGCCGCATTTGGTAAAACGTTGCTCTGAACACCTAAGCGGCACGGGTGGTCCCCATTAGAGGTTCACGGCGCCATAAGCTCGTTTAACAGGCTTTGTGTGAAATATAGCAGAGTCTAGGATTGCTTTTATTGTCCTGGTGGCCCAGAGGTAGCATTCCCCGGTCACAATTATAAGATCGTGGGTTCGAATCCTGGTGGGGTGAGGTGTTGATTATATGTAGAAGTCTGCGTGCTTTATTGGGCTAATGAAATATATATGGATCCTCGTGTTTCGAAGCCGGTTTTGGTAAAACGTTGCTCTGATCACCTAAGCGGCACGGGTGGTCCCCTATAGTGGTTCACAGCGCCATAAGCTCGTTGAAAAGGCATTGTGTGAAATATAGCAGAGTCTAGGGGGGCTTTTATTGTCCTAGTGGCCCAGAGGTAGCATTCCCCGGTCACAATTATAAGATCGTGGGTTCAAATCCTTGTGGGGTGAGGTGTTGATTATATGTAGAAGTCTGAGTGCTTTATTGGGCTAATGAAATATATATGGATCCTCGTGTTTCGAAGCCGGTTTTGGTAAAACGTTGCTCTGATCACCTAAGCGGCACAGGTGGTCCCCATTAGTGGGTCATGGAGCCATAAGGTCGTTGAACAGGCTTTGTGTGAAATATAGTAGAGACTTGGACTGCTTTTATTGTCCTGGTGGCCCAGAGGTAGCATACGTCACAATTATAAGATCGTGGGTTTGAATCCTGGTGGGGTGAGGTGTTGATTATATGTAGAAGTCCGCGTGCTTTATTGGGCTAATGAAATATATATGGATCCTCGTGTTTCAAGCCGCATTTGGTAAAACGTTGCTCTGATCACCTAAGCGGCACGGGTGGTCCCCATTAGAGGTTCACGGCGCCATAAGCTCGTTGAACAGGCTTTGTGTGAAATATAGAAGAGTCTAGGACTGCTTTTATTGTCCTGGTGGCCCAGAGGTAGCATTCCCCGGTCACAATTATAAGATCGTGGGTTCAAATCCTGGTGGGATGAGGTGTTGATTATATGTACAAGTCCGCGTGCTTTATTGGGCTAATGAAATATATATGGATCCTCGTGTTTCGAAGCCGCATTTGGTAAAACTTTGCTCTGATCACCTAAGCGGCACGGGTGGTCCTCATTAAAGGTTCACGGCGCCATAAGCTCGTTGAACAGGCTTTGTGTGAAATATAGCAGAGTCTAGGAATGCTTTTAGTGTCCTGGTGGCCCAGAGGTAGCGATCCCCTGTCACAATTAGAAGATCGTGGGTTCGAATCCTGGTGGGGTGAGGTGTTGATTATATGAAGAAGTCCGCGTGCTTTATTGGGCTAATGAAATATATATGGATCCTCGTGTTTCGAAGCCGCATTTGGTAAAACGTTGCTCTGATCACCTAAGCGGTACGGGTGGTCCTATAGTGGTTCACAGCGCCATAATCCGTTGAACAGGCTTTGTGTGAAATATAGCAGAGTCTAGGACTGCTTTTATTGTCCTGGTGGCCCAGAGGTAGCGTTCCCCCGTCACAATTAGAAGATCGTGGGTTCAAATCCTGGTGGGGTGAGGTGTTGACTATATGAAGAAGTCCGCGTGCTTTATTGGGCAAATGAAATATATATATGGATCCTCGTGTTTCGAAGCCGCATTTGGTAAAACGTTGCTCTGATCACCTAAGCGGCACTGGTGGTCCTCATTAGAGGTTTACGGCGCCTTAAGCTCGTTGAACAGGTTTTGTGTAAAAAATAGCAGAGTCTAGGACTGCTTTTATTGTTCCTCGTGGCCCAGAGGTAGCGTCCCCTGGTCACAATTATAAGATCGGGGGTTCAAATCCTGGTGGGGTGAGGTTTTGATTATATGTAGAAGTCCGCGTGCTTTATTGGGCGATTGAAATATATATGGATCCTCGAGTTTCCAAGCCAGATTTGGTTAAACGTTGCTCTGATAACCTAAGCGGCACTGCTGGTCCCAATAAGAGGTTCACGGCGCCATATGCTCATTCAACAGGCTTTGTGTGAAATATAACAATCTAGGACTGCTTTTAGTTTCCTGGTGGTTCAGAGGCACCGTTCCCCGGTCACAGTTATAAGATCATGGTTTCAAATCCTTGTGGGGTGAGGTGTTGATTATATGTAGAAGTCTGCGTGCTTCATTGGGATAATAAAATATATATGGATCCTCGTTTTTCGAAGCCGCATTTGGAAAAACATTGCTCTGATCACCTAAGCAGCACGGGGGTCCCCATTAGAGGTTCACGGCGCCATAATCTCGTTGAACAGGCTTTGTGTGAAATATAGCAGAGTCTAGGACTGCTTTTATTGTCCTGGTGGCCCAGAGGTAGCGTTCCGCCTGTCACAATTAGAAGATCTTGAGTTCAAATCCTGGTGGGGTGAGGTGTTGATTATGTGTAGAAGTCCGCTTGCTTCATTGGGATAATGAAATATATATGGATCCTCGTGTTTCGAAGCCGCATTTGGAAAAACATTGCTCTGATCACCTAAGCAGCACGGGTGGTCCCCATTAGAGGTTCACGGCGCCATAATCTCGTTGAACAGGCTTTGTGTGAAATATAGCAGAGTCTTGGACTGCTTTTATTGTTCCTAGTGGCCCAGAGGTAGCGTCTCCCGGTCACAATTATAAGATCGTGGGTTCAAATCCTGGTGGGATGAGGTGTTGATTATATGTAGAACTCCGCGTGCTTTATTGGCCTAATGAAATATATATGGATCCTCGTGTTTCGAAGCCGCATTTGGAAAAACGTTGCTCTGATCACTTAAGCGGCACGGGTGGTCCCCATTAGAGGTTCACGGCGCCAAAAGCTCGTTGAACAGGCTTTGTGTGAAACATAGCAGAGTCTAGGACTGCTTTTAGTGTCCTGGTGGCCCAGAGGTAGCGTTCCCCGGTCACAATTATAAGATCGTGGGTTTGAATCCTAGTGGGGTGAGGTATTGATTATATGTAGAAGTCCGAGTGCTTTATTGGGCTAATGAAATATATATGGATACTCGTGTTTCCAACCCGGATATGGTAAAACGTTGCTCTGATCACCTAAGGGGCAAGGGTGGTCCCCATTAGAGATTCACGGCGCCATAAGGTCGTTGAACAGGCTTTGTGTGAAATATAGTAGAGGCTAGGACTGCTTTTATTGTCCTGGTGGCCCAGAGGTAGCATACCCCGGTCACAATTATAAGATCGTGGGTTTGAATCCTGGTGGGGTGAGGTGTTGATTATATGTAGAAGTCCGAGTGCTTTATTGGGCTAATGAAATATATTTGGATCCTCGTGTTTCGAAGCCGCATTTGGAAAAACGTTGCTCTGATCACCTAACCAGCACGGGTGGTCCCCATTAGAGGTTCACGGCGCCATAAGCTCGTTGAACAGGATTTGTGTGAAATATAGCAGAGTGTAGGACTGCTTTTATTATCCTGGTGGCCCAGAGGTAGCGTTCCCCGGTCACAATTAAAAGATCGTGGGTTCAAATCCTGGTGGGTGAGGTTTTGATTATATGTAGAAGTCCGCGTGCTTTATTGGGCTATTGAAATATATATGGAACCTCGAGTTTCCAAGCCAGATTTGGTAAGACGTTGCTCTGATAACCTAAGCGGCACTGGTGGTCCCCATTAGAGGTTCACGGCGCCATAAGCTCATTCAACAGGCTTTGTGTGAAATATAAATAGCCCAGGGACTGCTTTTAGCTTCCTGGTGGTTCAGAGGCACTGCTCCCTGCCCAGTTATAAGACTCATGGGTTCAAATCCTGGTGGGGTGAGGTGTTGATTATGTGTTAAGGTCCGCTGTGTTTTATTGGGCTAATGAAATATATGGATCCTGTTTCGAAGCCGCATTTGCAAACGTTGCTCTGAACACCTAAGCAGCACGGGTGGTCCCCTATTGGGAGGTTCACGGCGCCATAATCTCGTTGAACAGGCTTTGTGTGAAACAGCAGAGTCTAGGATTTTATTGTCCTGGTGGCCTAGAGGTAGCGCTCCGCCTGTCAGCAATTAGGGAAGATCTTGAGTTCAAATCCTGGTGGGGTGAGGTGTTGATTATGTGTAGAAGTCCGCGTGCTTTATTGGGCTAATGAAATATATATGGATCCTCGTGTTTCGAAGCCGCATTTGGAAAAATATTGCTCTGATCACCTAAGCAGCACGGGTGGTCCCCATTAGAGGTTCACGGCGCCATAATCTCGTTGAACAGGCTTTGTGTGAAATATAGCAGAGTCTAGGACTGCTTTCATTGTTCCTGGTGGCCCAGAGGTAGCGTCTCCCGGTCACAATTATAAGATCGTGGGTTCAAATCCTGGTGGGATGAGGTGTTGATTATATGTAGAACTCCGCGTGCTTTATTGGCCTAATGAAATATATATGGATCCTCGTGTTTCGAAGCCGCATTTGGAAAAACGTTGCTCTGATCACTTAAGCGGCACGGGTGGTCCCCATTAGAGGTTCACGGCGCCAAAAGCTCGTTGAACAGGCTTTGTATGAAACATAGCAGAGTCTAGGACTGCTTTTAGTGTCCTGGTGGCCCAGAGGTAGCGTTCCCCGGTCACAATTATAAGATCGTGGGTTTGAATCCTAGTGGGGTGAGGTATTGATTATATGTAGAAGTCCGAGTGCTTTATTGGGCTAATGAAATATATATGGATACTTGTGTTTCCAAGCCGGATATGGTAAAACGTTGCTCTGATCACCTAAGGGGCGGGAACCTATTAGAGATTCACGCCTACAAGGTCGTTGAACAGGCTTTGTGTGAAATATAGTAGAGGCTAGGACTGCTTTTATTGTCCTGGTGGCCCAGAGGTAGCATACCCCGGTCACAATTATAAGATCGTGGGTTTGAATCCTGGTGGGGTGAGGTGTTGATTATATGTAGAAGTCCGAGTGCTTTATTGGGCTAATGAAATATATATGGATCCTCGTGTTTTGAAGCGGCATTTGGTAAAACGTTGCTCTGATCACCTAAGCAGCACGGGTGGTCTCCATTAGAGGTTCATAGCGCCATAAGCTCGTTGAACAGGCGTTGTGTGAAATATATTAGAGTCTAGGACTGCTTTTATTGTCCTGGTGGCCCAGAGGTAGCATACCCCGGTCACAATTATAAGATCGTGGGTTTGAATCCTGGTGGGGTGAGGTGTTGATTATATGTAGAAGTCCGAGTGCTTTATTGGGCTAATGAAATATATTTGGATCCTCGTGTTTCGAAGCCGCATTTGGAAAAACGTTGCTCTGATCACCTAAGCAGCACGGGTGGTCCCCATTAGAGGTTCACGGCAACATAAGCTCGTTGAACAGGATTTGTGTGAATTTTAGCAGAGTGTAGGACTACTTTTATTGTCCTGGTGGCCCAGAGGTAGCGTTCCCCGGTCACAATTATAAGATCGTGGGTTCAAATCCTGGTGGGGTGAGGTTTTGATTATATGTAGAAGTCCGCGTGCTTTATTGGGCGATTGAAATATATATGGATCCTCGAGTTTCCAAGCCAGATTTGGTAAAACGTTGCTCTGATAACCTAAGCGGCACTGCTGGTCCCAATAAGAGGTTCACGGCGCCATAAGCTCATTCAACAGGCTTTGTGTGAAATATAACAGTCTAGGACTGCTTTTAGTTTCCTGGTGGTTCAGAGGCACCGTTCCCCGGTCACAGTTATAAGATCATGGGTTCAAATCCTGGTGGGGTGAGGTGTTGATTATGTGTTAAGGTCCGCGTGCTTTATTGGGCTAATGAAATATATATGGATCCTCGTGTTTCGAAGCCGCATTTGGTAAAACGTTGCTCTGAACACCTAAGCGGCACGGGTGGTCCCCATTAGAGGTTCACGGCGCCATAAGCTCGTTTAACAGGCTTTGTGTGAAATATAGCAGAGTCTAGGATTGCTTTTATTGTCCTGGTGGCCCAGAGGTAGCATTCCCCGGTAACAATTATAAGATCGTGGGTTCGAATCCTGGTGGGGTGAGGTGTTGATTATATGTAGAAGTCTGCGTGCTTTATTGGGCTAATGAAATATATATGGATCCTCGTGTTTCCAAGCCGGTTTTGGTAAAACGTTGCTCTGATCACCTAAGCGGCACGGGTGGTCCCCTATAGTGGTTCACAGCGCCATAAGCTCGTTGAAAAGGTATTGTGTGAAATATAGCAGAGTCTAGGGGGGCTTTTATTGTCCTAGTGGCCCAGAGGTAGCATTCCCCGGTCACAATTATAAGATCGTGGGTTCAAATCCTGGTGGGGTGAAGTGTTGATTATATGTAGAAGTCTGAGTGCTTTATTGGGCTAATGAAATATATATGGATCCTCGTTTTTCGAAGCCGGTTTTGGTAAAACGTTGCTCTGATCACCTAAGCGGCACAGGTGGTCCCCATTAGTGGGTCATGGAGCCATAAGGTCGTTGAACAGGCTTTGTGTGAAATATAGTAGAGACTTGGACTGCTTTTATTGTCCTGGTGGCCCAGAGGTAGCATACCCCGGTCACAATTATAAGATCGTGGGTTTGAATCCTGGTGGGGTGAGGTGTTGATTATATGTAGAAGTCCGCGTGCTTTATTGGGCTAATGAAATATATATGGATCCTCGTGTTTCGAAGCCGCATTTGGTAAAACGTTGCTCTGATCACCTAAGCGGCACGGGTGGTCCCCATTAGAGGTTCACGGCGCCATAAGCTCGTTGAACAGGCTTTGTGTGAAATATAGAAGAGTCTAGGACTGCTTTTATTGTCCTGGTGGCCCAGAGGTAGCATTCCCCGGTCATAATTATAAGATCGTGGGTTCAAATCCTGGTGGGATGAGGTGTTGATTATATGTACAAGTCCGCGTGCTTTATTGGGCTAATGAAATTTATATGGATCCTCGTGTTTCGAAGCCGCATTTGGTAAAACTTTGCTCTGATCACCTAAGCGGCACGGGTGGTCCTCATTAAAGGTTCACGGCGCCATAAGCTCGTTGAACAGGCTTTGTGTGAAATATAGCAGAGTCTAGGAATGCTTTTAGTGTCCTGGTGGCCCAGAGGTAGCGATCCCCGGTCACAATTAGAAGATCGTGGGTTCAAATCCTGGTGGGGTGAGGTGTTGATTATATGTAGAAGTCTGAGTGCTTTATTGGGCTAATGAAATATATATGGATCCTCGTGTTTCGAAGCCGCATTTAGTAAAACGTTGCTCTCATCACCTAAGCGGCACGGGTGGTTCCCCTATAGTGGTTCTGGCGCCATAAGCTCGTTAGATGGCTTTGTGTGAAATATAGCAAGAGTCTGGGACTGCTTTTATTGTCCTGGTGGCCCAGAGGTAGCGTTCCCCCGTCACAATTAGAAGATCGTGGGTTCAAATCCTGGTGGGGTGAGGTGTTGATTATATGAAGAAGTCCGCGTGCTTTATTGGGCTAATGAAATATATATGGATCCTCGTGTTTCGAAGCCGCATTTGGTAAAACGTTGCTCTGATCACCTAAGCGGCACGGGTGGTCCTCATTAGAGGTTTACGGCGCCTTAAGCTCGTTGAACAGGTTTTGTGTAAAATATAGCAGAGTCTAGGACTGCTTTTATTGTTCCTCGTGGCCCAGAGGTAGTGTCCCCCGGTCACAATTATAAGATCGGGGGTTCAAATCCTGGTGGGATGAGGTGTTGATTATATGTAGAACTCCACGTGCTTTATTGGGCTAATGAAATATATATGGATCCTTGTGTTTCGAAGCCGCATTTGGTAAAACGTTGCTCTGATCACCTAAGCGGCACGGGTGGTCCCCTATGGTGGTTCACAGCGCCATAAACTCGTTGAACAGGCTTTGTGTGAAATATAGCAGAGTCTAGGACTGCTTCTATTGTCCTAGTGGCCCAGAGGTAGCATTCACCGGTAACAATTATAAGATCGTGGGTTCAAATCCTGGTGGGGTGAGGTGTTGATTATATGTAGAAGTCCGCGTGCTTTATTGGGATAATGAAATATATATGGATCCTCGTGTTTCCAAGCCGCATATGGTAAAATATTGCTCTGATCACCTAAGCAGCACGGGTGGTCCCCATTAGAGGTTCACGGCGCCATAATCTCGTTGAACAGGCTTTGTGTGAAATATAGCAGAGTCTAGGACTGTTTTTATTGTCCTGGTGGCCCAGAGGTAGCGTTCCGCCTGTCACAATTAGAAGATCGTGAGTTCAAATCCTGGTGGGGTGAGGTGTTGATTATGTGTAAAAGTCCGCGTGCTTTATTGGGCTAATGAAATATATATGGATCCTCGTGTTACGAAGCCGCATTTGGTAAAACGTTGCTCTGATCACCTAAGCGGCACGGGTGGTCCCCTATAGTGGTTCACAGTGCCATAAGCTCGTTGAAAAGGCTTTGTGTGAAATATAGCAGAGTCTAGGGATGCTTTTATTGTCCTAGTGGCCCAGAGGTAGCATTCCCCGGTCACAATTATATAATCGTGGGTTCAAATCCTGGTGGGGTGAGGTGTTGATTATATGTAGAAGTCTGCGTGCTTTATTGGGCTAATGAAATATATATGGATACTCGTGTTTCGAAGCCGGTTTTAGTAAAACGTTGCTCTGATCACCTAAGCGGCACAGGTGGTCTCCATTAGTGGTTCATGGAGCCATAAGGTCGTTGAACAGGCTTTGTGTGAAATATAGTAGAGACTTGGACTGCTTTTATTGTCCTGGTGGCCCAGAGGTAGCATACCCCGGTCACAATTATAAGATCGTGGGTTTCAATCCTGGTGGGGTGAGGTGTTGATTATATGTAATGTCCGCGTGCTTTATTGGGCTAATGAAATATATAAGGATCATCGTGTTTCGAAGCCGCATTTGTTAAAACGTTGCTCTGATCACCTAAGCGGCACGGGTGGTCCCCATTAGAAGTTCACGGCGCCATAAGCTCGTTGAACAGGCTTTGTGTGAAATATAGAAGAGTCTAGGACTGCTTTTATTGTCCTGGTGGCCCAAAGGTAGCATTCCCCGGTCACAAATATAAGATCGTTGTTTCAAATCCTGGTGGGATGAGGTGTTGATTATATGTACAAGTCCGCGTGCTTTATTGGGCTAATGAAATATATATGGATCCTCGTGTTTCGAAGCCGCATTTGGTAAAACGTTGGTCTGATCACCTAAGCGGCACGGGTGGTCCTCATTAGAGGTTCACGGCGCCATAAGCTCGTTGAACAGGCTTTGTGTGAAATATAGAAGAGTCTAGGACTCCTTTTTTTGTCCTAGTGGCCCAGAGGTAGCATTCCCCGGTCACAATTATAAGATCGTGGGTTCAAATCCTGGTGGGATGAGGTGTTGATTATATGTACAAGTCCGCGTGCTTTATTGGGCTAATGAAATATATATGGATCCTCGTATTTCGAAGCCGCATTTGGTAAAACGTTGCTCTGATCACCTGAGCGGCACGGGTGGTCCCCATTAGAGGTTCATGGAGCCATAAGGTCGTTGAACAGGCTTTGTGTGAAATATAGTAGAGACTTTGACTGCTTTTATTGTCCTGGTGGCCCAGAGGTAGCATACCCCGGCCACAATTAGAAGATCGTGGGTTCGAATCCTGGTGGGGTGAGGTGTTGATTATATGAAGAAGTCCGCGTGCTCTATTGGGCTAATGAAATATACATGGATCCTCGTGTTTCGAAGCCGCATTTGGTAAAACGTTGCTCTGATCACCTAAGCGGCACGGGTGGTCCTCATTAAAGGTTTACGGTGCCTTAAGCTCGTTGAACAGGCTTTGTGTGAAATATAGCAGAGTCTAGGACTGCTTTTATTGTTCCTGGTGGCCCAGAGGTAGCGTCCCCCGGTCACAATTATAAGATCGTGGGTTCAAATCCTGGTGGGGTGAGGTGTTGATTATATGTAGAAGTCCGCGTGCTTTATTGGGCTAATGAAATATATATGGAACCTCGTGTTTCGAAGCCGCATTTGGTAAAACGTTGCTCTGATCACCTAAGCGGCACGGGTGGTCCTCATTAGAGGTTCACGGCGCCATAAGCTCGTTGAACAGGCTTTGTGTGAAATATAGCAGAGTCTAGGAATGCTTTTAGTGTCCTGGTGGCCCAGAGGTAGCGATCCCCGGTCACAATTAGAAGATCGTGGGTTCGAATCCTGGTGGGATGAGGTGTTGATTATATGAAGAAGTCCGCGTGCTTTATTGGGCTAATGAAATATATATGGATCCTCGTGTTTCGAAGCCGCATTTGGTAAAACGTTGCTCTGATCACCTAAGCGGCACGGGTGGTCCTCATTAGAGGTTTACGGCGCCTTAAGCTCGTTTAACAGGCTTTGTGTGAAATATAGCAGAGTCTAGTACTGCTTTTATTGTTCCTGGTGGCCCAGAGGTAGCGTCCCCCGGTCACAATTATAAGATCGTGGTTTCAAATCCTGGTGGGGTGAGGTGTTGATTATATGTAGAAGTCCGCATGCTTTATTGGGCTTATGAAATATATATGGATCCTCGTGTTTCGAAGCCGCATTTGGTAAAACGTTGCTCTGATCACCTAAGCGGCACGGGTGGTCCCCATTAGAGGTTCACGCGCCAAAAGCTCGTTGAACAGGCTTTGTGTGAAACATAGCAGAGTCTACGACTGCATTTAGTGTCCTGGTGGCCCAGAGGTAGCGTTCCCCGGTTACAATTAGAAGATCGTAAGTTCGAGTCCTGGTGGGGTGAGGTGTTGATTATATGAAGAAGTCCGCGTGCTTTATTGGGCTAATGAAATATATATGGATCCTCGTGTTTCGAAGCCGCATTTGGTAAAACGTTGCTCTGCTCAGCTAAGCGGCACGGGTGGTCCCCTATAGAGGTTCACAGCGCCATAAGCTCGTTGAACAGGGTTTGTGTGAAATATAGCAGAGTCTAGGAATGCTTTTATTGTCCTAGTGGCCCAGAGGTAGCATTCCCCGGTCACAATTATAAGATCGTGGGTTCAAATCCTGATGGGGTGAGGTGTTGATTATATGTAGAAGTCTGCGTGCTTTATTGGGCTAATGAAATATATATGGATCCTCGTGTTTCGACGTCGGATTTGGTAAAACGTTGCTCTGATCACCTAAGCGGCACAGGTGGTCCCCATTAGAGGTTCATGGAGCCATAAGGTCGTTGAACAGGCTTTGTGTGAAATATAGTAGAGACTTTGACTGCTTTTATTGTCCTGGTGGCCCAGAGGTAGCATACCCCGGTCACAATAATGAGATTGTGGGTTTGAATCCTGGTGGGGTGAGGTGTTGATTATATGTTGAATTCCGCGTGCTTTATTGGGCTAATGAAATATATATGGATCCTCTTGTTTCGAAGCCGCATTTGGTAAAACGTTGCTCTGATCACCTAAGCGGCACGGGTGGTCCCCATTAGAAGTTCACGGCGCCATAAGCTCGTTGAACAGGCTTTGTGTGAAATATAGAAGAGTCTAGGACTGCTTTTATTGTCCTGGTGGCCCAGAGGAAGCATTCCCCGGTCACAATTATAAGATCGTTGGTTCAAATCCTGGTGGGATGAGGTGTTGATTATATGTACAAGTCCGCGTGCTTTATTGGGCTAATGAAATATATATGGATCCTCGTGTTTCGAAGCCGCATTTGGTAAAACGTTGCTCTGATCACCTAAGCGGCACGGGTGGTCCTCATTAGAGGTTTACGGTGCCTTAAGCTCGTTGAACAGGCTTTGTGTGAAATATAGCAGAGACTAGGACTGCTTTTAATGTTCCTGGTGGCCCAGAGGTAGCGTCCCCTGGTCACAATTATAAGATCGTGGGTTCAAATCCTGGTGAGGTGAGGTGTTGATTATATGTAGAAGTCCGTGTGCTTTATTGGGCTAATGAAATATATATGGATCCTCGTGTTTCGAAGCCGCATTTGGTATTTCGTTGCTCTGATCACCTAAGCGGCACGGGTGGTCCTATCATTAGAGTTCACGGCGCCATAAGCTCATTAGACAGGCTTTGTGTGAAATGAGTCTAGGACTGCTTTTATTGTCCTAGTGGCCCAGAGGTAGCATTCCCCGGTCACAATTATAAGATCGTGGTTTCAATTCCTAGTGGGGTGAGGTGTTGATTATATGTAGAAGTCTGCGTGCTTTATTGGGCTAATGAAATATATATGGATCCTCGTGTTTCGAAGCCGGATTTGGTAAAACGTTGCTCTGATCACCTAAGCGGCACTGGTGGTCCTCATTAGAGGTTCACGGCGCCATGAGCTCATTGAACAGGCTTTGTGTGAAATATAGCAGAGTCTAGGAATGCTTTTAGTGTCCTGGTGGCCCAGAGGTAGCGAGCCCCGGTCACAATTAGAAGATCGTGGGTTCAAATCCTGGTGGGGTGAGGTGTTGATTATATGAAGAAGTCCGCGTGCTTTATTGGGCTAATGAAATATATATGGATCCTCGTATTTCGAAGCCGCATTTGGTAAAATGTTGCTCTGATCACCTAAGCGGCACGGGTGGTCCCGATTAGAGGTTCATGGAGCCATAAGGTCGTTGAACAGGCTTTGAGTGAAATATAGTAGAGACTTTGACTGCTTTTATTGTCCTGGTGGCCCAGAGGTAGCATACCCCGGCCACAATTAGAAGATCGTGGGTTCGAATCCTGGTGGGGTGAGGTGTTGATTATATGAAGAAGTCCGCATGCTTTATTGGGCTAATGAAATATATGGATCCTCGTGTTTCGAAGCCACATTTGGTAAAACGTTGCTCTGA
>NW_024712591.1:0-16789 GCF_018991925.1 Homarus americanus
AAAGAGACCCCTGGTGCACACCCCAGACACCCAGGCACACATCTGACACTCCCAGGCACACCTCTGACACCCCAGGCACACATCTGACACTCCCAGGAACACCTCTGACACTCCCCAGGCACACCTTGACACCTCCAGGTACACCTCTGACACTCCCCAGGCACCCCACTCCCAGGCACCCCCAAGATACCCCCAGGCACACCTCTGTCACCCCAAGGCACACCTCCACACTCCCAGGCACACCTCTGACACCCCAGGCACACCCAGACACTCCCAGGCATACCCCGACACTTGCACACACCTGACACTCCCAGGCACACCCCCTGACACTCCCCAGGCACACCTCTGACACTCCCTGAGGTACACCCCAGACACCCCCAGATACACCTCTGACACCCCAGGTACCCTCTGACACCCCAGGCACACTCTGTGCACTACATGCACACCCCCAGACACTCCCAGGCACACCCCAGACGCTCCCAGAGAACACCTCTGACACTCTCAGGTACACCCTGACACCTGGTGAACACCTCTGACACTCCCAAACACACCCTGACACTTGCACACCGCTGACACTGCCAGTACACCTGTGACACCCAGGCACACCCAGACACTCCCCAGGCACAGCTCAGACACCCCAGGCACACTCAGACACTCCAGCACCTCTGACGCTCCCAAGTGCTTCTCTGACACGCCCAGGCACACCTCTGACACCCCAGGCACACCCCAGACACCCCCAGGCACACCGCCTAACACCCCAGGTACACCTCTGACACTCCCAGGTACACCTCTGACTCTCCTTGGTACACCTGACACCCCAGGTACACCTCCGACACCCCAGATACACCTCACACCCAGGCACACCCCAGACACTCCCAGGTACACCCCTGACACCCAGTGCACACCCCTGACACTCCCAGGCACACTCTGACACCTGGAGGCACACCCCAAACAATCCCAGGTACCTCTGACACCCCAGGCACACTTCAGACACCCCAGGCACACCCAGACACCCAGGCACATCTGACACTCCCAGGCACACCTCTGACACTATCATTTACACATCTGACACTCCCAGGAACACCTCCGACACCCCAGGCACACCTCTGACACCCCAGGCACACCTGACACTCTGGCACACACCTGACACCCCAGGCACTCTACTGACACCCCAGGCACACCCTGAATTCCCAGGGCACACCTCAGACACTCCCCAGGTCACCTCTGACACCCCCAGGCACACCCTGACACCCAAGGTACACCCCAGACACTCCCAGACACACCTCTGATATTCCCAGGTACTCATCAGACACTCCCCAGGCACACCCCTGACACTCCCAGGCACACCTCTGACACTCCCAGGCACACCCCAGCACATTCCCAGGCACACCCCAGACGCTCCCAGGCACACATCTGACACCCCAAGCACACCCCAACACTCAGGTACACCCCTGACACCTGAGGCACAACCCAGACACTTGCACTACCTCTGACACTCCCCAGGTACACCCCAGACACTCCCAGGTACACCCCAGACACCCCAGGTACATATCTGACACTCCCCAGGCACACCCCTGACACTCCCCAGGCACACATCTGACACCTTCAGGAACACCTCTGACATCCCCAAGTCACACCTTGACACCAGGCACACCTCTGACACCAGGCACTCAACTCTGGCACCCTGTGACACCTGCACACCCCATCACCAGGCACACCCCCTGACACTCCAGGCACACCCCTGACACTTGCACCCTCAGACATTCGCATACCCTGACACCCCAGGCACACCCCTGTCACCCCAGGCACACCCTGACACTCCTGGTACACCTCTGACACTCCCCACACCCCAGACACTCCCCAGACACACCTCTGACATCCAGGCACTCTGACACCCCAGGTACACTGCACCCACATGCACACCCCAGACACTCCCAGGCACACCCCAGACGCTCCCAGGAACACCTCTGACACTCAGGCACACCCTGACACTCCCAAGAACACCTCTGACACTCCCCAACATCACCCTGACACCTGGCACACCCCAGACACCCCAGGCACACCCCTGACACTCCCCAGGCACCCCTGACACCCAGGCACCTCAGACACCCCAGGCACACCCCAGACACCCCATGCACACCTCTGACACTCCAGGTACACCCCTGACACTCCCAGGCACACCTCTGACACCCTGCCACACCTCTGACACTGAGGCACACCCCAGACACTCCCCAGGTACACCTCTGACACCCAGGCCACCCTCAGATATTCCCAGAACACGCCAGACACTCCCAGGTCACACATCCGACACTCCCAGGCACACCTCTGACACGCCCAGATGCACCTCTGACACTCTCAGGAACACCTCCTGACACCCCAGGCACACCTCTAACACTCCCCAGGCAAACCTCTGACACTCCAGGTACACTCTGATACACTCCCAGGTATACTCACACTCCTGTTACCCTCCGATACTCCAGCCACACCCCTGACACCCCAGGTACACCCTGACACTCCCCAGGCACACCTCTGACACTTCCATGTTCACCTCTGACACCCCAGGTACACCTCGATACTCCCAAGCACACTGATAGTCCGGTACACCCCAGACACCCCAGTTACACCTCCGGACACTTCCAGTTACACCCCCTGACTCCCCAGGCACACCTCTGACACTCCAGGTACACCTCTGACACTTCCATGTTCACCTCATCAACTTGGTACACCAATGACACCCCAGGCACACCTCTGACACCCCAGGTACACCACTGACACTGCCAGGCACACCGCTGACACCCAGGCACACCCCTGACACCCAGGCCACCCCTGACACCCTGCAGCACCTCCGACTGTCCCAGGTACCTCTGACACCCCTGGTTCACCTCTGACACTCCCCAGGCACACATCCGACATTCCCAGGTACGCCTCCGACACTCCCCAGGCACTACTGACCCTGGGTACACCCCTGACACTCCCAGTCACATCTGTGACACTCCCAGGCACATCTCCGACACTTCCAGGCACAACCTCTGCACCCCAAGTACCTCTGATATTCCCAGGTACTCCTCCTGATACCCCAGGTACCTTGACACTCCCAGGCACTCCACTGACACCCCCTGGGCACACCTGACATTCCCAGGCACACCCTGACACCCCAAGCACCCCTGACACTCCCACGCACACCCCACACTCCCAGGCACACCCCAGACACTCCAGATACACCTCTGACATTCCCAGATACTCATCTGAACTCTAGGCATACCAGACACTCCAACACCCTACACCCCAGCAAACCCTGAAACCCCAGGTACACATCTTAAACTCCCAGGTACACCTTTGACACTCCCAGGTACACCTCTGACACTCCCCAGGCCTCCCTCTGACACTCCGTGAGTGCACATCTTAAACTCCCAGGTACCTTTGACCTCCCAGGTACACCTCTGACCTCCCCAGGTACACCTTTGACACTCTCAGGGCACCTCTGACACTCCCAGGTACACCCTTGACACTCCCAGGTACACCTCAGACACTCCCAGGTCACCTCTGACACTCCCAGGTACACCTCTGACACTCCAAGGTACACCCCAGACACTCCCAGACACACCTCTGATATTCCCAGGTACTCATCAGACACTCCCAGGTACACCCCTGACACTCCCAGGTACACCTCTGACACTCCCAGGTACACCTCAGACATTCCCAGGTACACCCCAGACGCTCCCAGGTACACCTCCCTGAACTGCTCTCAGGTACACTGACACTCCCAGGTACACCTCAGACACTCCCAGGTACACCGCTGACACTCCGAGGTACACCCCTGACACTCCCAAGTACACCTCTGACACTCCCAGGTACTCCTCCGACCCTCCCAGGTACATCTCCGACATTCCCAGGTACACTTCTTACACTCGCAGGTACACCTCCGACACTCCCAGGTACATCTCTGACACTCCCAGGTACACCTCTGACACTCCTAGTTACACCTCTGACACTCCCAAGTACATCTCTGACTCTCCCAGGTACACCCCCAGACACTCCCAGGTACACCTCTGACACTCCCGTGCTCCTCTGGCCTCCCTGGTACACCTCAGACACTCCCGGATACACCTCTGACACTCCGAGGTACACCCCAGACACTGCCAGGTACACCCCTAACCTCCAGGTACACCTCTGACACTCCCCATTACACCTCTGACACTCCGAGGTGCCACCCCCAGACAATCCCACGTGCACCTCTGTGCCTCCCAGGTACTCCTCTGACACTCCCAGGATACACCTCTGACATGCCCAGATACACCTCTGACACTCTCAGGAACACCTCCGACACTCCCAGGTACACCTCTAACACTCCCAGGTAAACCTCTGACACTCCCAGGTACGCCACTGACACTCCCAGGTACACCTCTGATACTCCCAGGTATACCTCTGCCACTCCCAGTTATACCTCCGATACTCCCAGTTACACCCCTGACACTCCCAGGTACATTCCTGACACTCCCAGATACACCTCTGATACTCCCAGGTATACCTCTGACACTCCCAGTTATACCTCCGATACTCCCAGTTACACCCCTGACACTCCCAGGTACACCTCTGACACGCCCAGATACACCTCTGACACTCTCAGGAACACCTCCGACACTCCCAGGTACACCTCTGACACTCCCAGGTACACCTCTGACACTTCCAGGTACACCCCAGACACTCCGAGGTACACCTCTGACACGCCCAGATACACCTCTGACACTCTCAGGAACACCTCCGACACTCCCAGGTACACCTCTAACACTCCCAGGTAAACCTCTGATAATAGGTATACCGATAATTCCAGCACCTCCTGATACTCCCAGTTACACCCCCTGACACTCCAGTGCACATTCCTGACACTCCCAGATACACCTCTGATAACTCCCAGGCACCTCTGACACCCCAGGCACACCTCTGACACTCCCAGGCACACCTGATAATCCCAGGTACACCTCCGATAGTCCCCAGGTACACCCCAGACACCCCACACTCCCATCTACAGTTACACCCCTGACACTCCCAGGCTACACCCCAGACCAAACCTCTGACACTTCCATGTTCACTGACACTCCAGGCACACCAATGACACTCCAGGCACACCTCTGACACTCTCAGGCACACCACTGACACTGCCAGGCACACTGCTGACACTCCCAGGCACACCCTGACACTGCCAGGCACACCCTCTGACACCCAGGTACACCGCTGACACTGCCAGGTACACCCCGGACACCCCAGGCACGCCTCTGACACTCCCACACCGCTGACGCTCCCAGGCACCTCCCTCTGACACCCCAGGCACACCTCTGACACCCCAGGCACACATCTGACACTCCGGCACACCCTGACACACCCAGGTACTCCACTGACATTCCCTGCACACCCTCTCACACTAGGTGCACACCTCTTGACAATCCCAGGCACACCGACGCTCCCAGGCACTCCACACTCCACAGGCACACCTCTGACACCCCCAGCACCTTGACACTCCCAAGTACACTGGACACCCCAGGCACACCTCTGTCACCCCAGGACACACCCCAGACACTCCCAGGCACACCGCTGACACCTGCACACCCTGACACCCCAGGCACACCTCAGACACCCCAGGCACCCAGACACCCTTGCACACCTCCGACACCCCAGGCACACCCTGACACTCAGGCCACCCCCACTCCGGCACACCTCTGACACCCCAGTGGACACCTCCTGACACTGCCAGGCACACCCTGACACTCCCAGGCACACCTGTAACACCCAGGCACATTCCCGACACTTCCAGGCACACCTCTGGCACCCCAGGCACTACCTCCGATATTCCCAGGCATACTCCGATACCCCAGGCACACCCTCAGACACCCAGGTACCCACCGACACCCCACCGGCACACCTCCCTGACACCCAGACACACCCTGACACTCCCACGCACACCCTCTGACACCCAGGCACAACCCGACACAACCTGCAGGCACACCTCTGACCCCAGGCACACCTCCTACACTCTGGTTCTCCCTGACCTATGCACCTCAGACACCCTGGTGCCACCTGACACTCTGCACACCAGACACTAGAGACACATCCTGACACCTGAGGCACACCCAGACACTCCCAGGCACACCCCTGACACTCCCCAGGCACACCTCTGACACTCCCAAGCACACCTCTGACACCCGAGGCACACCCCAGACACTCCCCAGGCACCTCTGACACCCCAGGTACTCCACTGACACCCCTGGCACACCCTTGACACTCCCAGGCACACCTCTGACACTCTGGTACAGACACTCCCAGGCACACCTCCGACACTTGGCACCACTGACACTCCCTGGTACACCCTGACACTTGCACACTCTGACACTCCAATGTACAACCTCAGACACTTCCCAGGTACACCCCTGACACTGCACACCACCCCCTGACACCTGAGGCACACCCCAGACACTCCCAGGCACTCCCTGACACCCCAGGCACCCAGACACTCCCAGGCACACCCACACCCCAGCCACACATCTGACACCCCAGGTACACCTCTGACACCCCAGGCACTCCACACCCCAGGCACACCCCGACACTCCCCAGGCACACCAGACACTCCAGGACCTCCTGACACCCCAGGCACACTGCACACCCTAGGCACAACCCCAGACACTCCCAGGCACACCTCAGACACCCAGATACACCCACATTCCCAGGCACCATCTGACACCTGTGCACACCTCAGACACTCCCTGCACACCCCTGGACACCCCCAGGTACAACCTCTGAAACCCCTGGTACACCCCTGACACCTGAGGTTCACCCAGACACCCCAGGCACCTCTGACTCCCCCAGGCACACCCCAGACACCCCAGGCACACCCCAGACACTCCACCCCAGGCACACTCTGACACTGAGGCACACCCCAGAGCCACCCCAGTGGCACCTCTGACACCCCTGGTGCACACCCCAGACACTCCCCAGGTGCCCCAGACACTCCCCAGGCACACATCTGACACTCCCAGGCACACCCCTGACACTCCCCAGGCACCTCTGACACCTAAGGCACACCCCTGACACACCTCAGGCACACCCCAGACACTCCCAGACTCCTCTGACACCCCAGGTACACCCTGCACACCCTAGGCACACCCCAGACAGTCCCAGGTACACTTGGGGACACTCCCAGATACACCTCTTAAGATCCCACAGGTACTCTGATTCACATCTGTGCACACTTCAGACACTCCCAGGCACACTCTGATGTTCTGTGCACACCCCTTGAAACTCCCAGGTACACCCTTACACCTGAGGTTCACTCCAGACACTCCCCAGGTGCTCCCTGACACTCCCAGGTACACCAGACACCCCAGTGCATCCCCAGACACTCCCAGGCACATCTTAAACTCCTGCACACTTTGACACTCTATAAGTACAATCTCTGACTAATTTATTAACTTCTGACATTCTTGACACCCCCAGGTACTCCTCTGACACCCCTGGTACACAGCCCCTGACACTCCCCAGGCACACCACTGACAATTCTGCAGGCACACCTCCGACACTCCCAGTTACACCTGACACTCTGAACCCACCTCCGGGACAGTTCCCAGTTGTTCTGACACCCAGGCACACCCTGACACTTCCAGGTACACCCCAGACACTCCCAGGAACACCTCCGACACCTATAGGTACACACTTGGAGCACTCCCAGGTACTCCTTCTGACACTCCCAGGCACCTCAGACAATTCTTGTCCTCCTGAGACCCCAGGTACACCCCTGGACACCCAGCACACCAGACACTCCCCACAGGCACACCCCCCTTTGACACTCCCAGGTACACCTCTGACCTCCCAGGTACACCTCTGACACTCCTCCAGGTACTCCTCTGACCTCCCTGGTACTCCCAGGTACACTGACCTCCCAGGTACACCTCTGACCTCCAAGGTACACCTCTGACACTCCCAGGTACACCTCTGACACTCCCAGGTACACCGCTGACACTGCCCACCTCTGACACTCCAGTACACCTCAGACACTTCCAGGTACACCTCCCAGACACACACTCCCAGGTACACCTCAGACACTCCCAGGTACACCTCTGACACTCCCAGGTCCCCTTGACACTCCCAACACCCCTGGGTACACCTCAGACACTCCCAGGTACACCTCTGACACTCCCAGGTACACCTCAGACACTCCCAGGTACACCTCAGACACTCCCAGGTACTCCTCTGACACTCCCAGGTACACCTCACACACTCAGACACTCCCAGGTACTCCTCCTGACCTCCCAGGTACACCTCAGACACTCCCAGGTACACCTCAGACACTCCCACTCTCCTGACTCCCAGGTACTCCTCCTGACCTCCCAGGTACACCTCACTCTCTCCCACACTCTCCTCCTCTGACCTCCCAGGTACACCTCAGACAGGTACACCTCAGACACAGGTACAGGTACTGACACTCTCAGGTACCTCACCTCCCAGGTACACTCCCAGGTACACCTCAGACACTCCCAGGTACACCTCAGACACTCCCAGGTACTCCTCTGACACTCCCAGGTACACCTCAGACACTCGGGTTGTCATTATAGTTGAGAGATATACATTCTTTGAACTTAATTGTTTAATACACTCACATTTTTATCGTAATGAACCTAACCTAACCTAATCTAACATAACTCACTTAATCGTAATGAAAATCAATTTAGTAACTCTGAATTGATCAGCTTCCAGGAATTGGTGATCTAACTCAATTGATCAGCTTCCAGGAATTGGTGATCTAACTCAATTGATCAGCTTCCAGGAATTCATGATCTAACTCAATTGATCAGCTTCCAGGAATTGATTATCTAACTCAATTGATCAGCTTCCAGGAATTGCTGATCTAACTCAATTGATCAGCTTCCAGGAATTGGTGATCTAACTCAATTGATCAGCTTCCAGGAATTGGTGATCTAACTCAATTGATCAGCTTCCAGGAATTGGTGATCTAACTCAATTGATCAGCTTCCAGGAATTGATGATCTAACTCAATTGATCAGCTTCCAGGAATTGGTGATCGTGACATTGAAATTCATGTGAGATGAAAGCCTTGGAATCTGCGGTCGGATGCCGGGGTGACCACACTCAGTTCTTGCCCTGGGCGGTGGTGGTGCTTGAATGTTGATTGTGTGTGTATGTGTGTCACCCGACTTGCTTACCTGCCTGCCTGCACACCCTGACCGTCCGCCCACCCTGACCGTCCGCCCACCCTGACCGTCCGCCCACCCTGACCGTCCGCCCACCCTGACCGTCCGCCCACCTGACCGTCCGCCCACCTGACCGTCCGCCCACCTGACCGATCGCCCGCCCACCCTGACCGCCCGCCCGCCCACCCGCCCCGCCCACCTGACCGCCGCCCGCCCACCCTGCCCGCCCGCCCGCCCGCCGCCCGCCACCACCCCGCCTGCCCGCCCACCCCGCCTGCCCGCCCACCCTGACTGCCCGCCCACCCTGACTGCCCGCCCACCCTGACTGCCCCACCTGGCTGCCCGCCCGCCCGCCCGCCCGCCCACCCTGACTGCCCGCCGCCCGCCCGCCCACCCTGACCCGCCCCACCCGCACAAGCTGCCGCCCGCCCGCCCACCCTGACTGCCCGCCCGCCCGCCCACCCCTGACTGCCCGCCCGCCCGCCCACCCCTGACTGCCCGCCCGCCCGCCGCCCACCCTGACTGCCTGCCTGCCCCGCCCGCCCGCCCGCCCACCTGACTGCCTGCCTGCCCGCCCGCCCCGCCCACCCTGACTGCCTGCCCGCCCGCCCGCCCGCCCGCCCACCCTGACTGCCTGCCCGCCCGCCCACCCTGACTGCCTGCCTGCCCGCCCGCCCGCCCACCCCTGACTGCCCTGCCCGCCCGCCCGCCCACCTGACTGCCTGCCCGCCGCCCGCCCACCCTGACTGCCCGCCCGCCCGCCCGCCCGCCCACCTGACTGCCCCGCCGCCCGCCCACCTGACTGACTGCCCGCCCGCCCGCCCACCCCTGACTGCCTGCCCGCCCGCCGCCCACCCTGACTGCCTGCCGCCCGCCCGCCCTGCCCGCCCACCCTGACTGCCCGCCCACCCTGACTGTCCGCCCACCCTGCCTGCCCACCCACCTTCACCTCCACCACTACCTTGGCTGCTGGCCCACCCTCACCCACCACCATGCACCCTACCCTTCCACCCTCACCACAGCTCCTCCCACCCAACCCACCCACTAACCGCTGGGAAGCCACAGAAATGCTGCCACCCTCTTCACACCCGTACCACATATGCTGCCACCCTCTTCACACCTGTACCACATATGCTGCCACCCTCTTCACACCTGTAACACATATGCTGCCACCCTCTTCACACCCGTACCACATATGCTGCCACCCTCTTCACACCTGTAACACATAAGCTGCCACCCTTTTCACACCTGTACCACATATGCTGCCACCCTCTTCACACCTGCAACACATAAGCTGCCACCCTTTTCACACACACATATGCTGCCACCCTTTCACACCTGTACAACATATGCTGCCACCCTCTTCACACCTGTACCACATATGCTGCCACCCCTTACAACCTGCACATATGCTGCCACCTTCACACCTGTAACACATATGCTGCCACCCTCTTCACACCTGTACCACATATGCTCCACCCCTCTTCACCTGTACCACATATGCTGCCACACCCTCTTCACACCTGTAACACATATGCTGCCACCCCTTCACACCTGTAAACCACATATGCTGCCACCCTTTCACACCTGTAACACACATATGCTACACCCACACCTGTACACATATGCTGCCACCCACACCTGTAACACATATGCTGCCACCCTCTTCACACCTGTAACACATATGCCACCCCTCTTCACACACCTGTAACATATATGCTGCCAATCCTCTCACACCTGTAACACATATGCTGCCACCCCACCAGTAACACACAGCTGCCACCCTCTTCACACCTGTACCATATGCTGCCACCCTCTTCACACCTGTACCATATGCTGCCACCCTCTTCACACCTGTACCACATATGCTGCTACCTCTGCACACCACTGTAACACATATGCTGCCACCCTTCATACCTCTAACACATAAGCTGCCACCCTCTTCATACCTGTAACACATAAGCTGCCACCCTCTTCATACCTGTAACACATATGCCACAACTCTCTACACCTGTAACATATATGCTGCCACCCCTCTTCACACCTGTAACACATATGCCACACCCTCTTCACACCTGTACACATATGCTGCCACCCTTCACACCTGTAACACATATACCCCTTTCACACCTGTAACACGTAAGAGAGGGAGAGGAGAGAGAGAGAGAGAGAGAGAGAGAGAGGAGAGAGAGAGAAGAGAGAGAGAGAGAGAGAGAGAGAGAGAGAGAGGAGAGAGAGAGAGAGAGAGAGAGAGAGAGAGAGAGAGAGAGAGAGAGAGACTTAGTCACACTTGGGTCCAAATTTCAGCTGAGACATTACAGTGTAAGCAGTACAATATTTCTGATTGTCTCATATTTTGTTTTAATGAACCATTTTGCGTTATTATTATCTACGCCTCGGGTAAGGAATCGAGACGTTGTAGTCGGATTTAAAAGTTCGCGAAATGCAAACGCGAGTCCAAAATCCGCGAAATTACTGAGATGTTCGCGAAAAGTGCAAACGCGAGTCCAAAATCCGCGAAATTACTAGATGTTCTGAAAGTGTAAACGCGAGTCTAAAACCGCGAAATTACTGAGATGTTCGCGAAAAGTGTAAACGCGAGTCTAAAACTAAATTACTGAGATGTTCGCGAAAAGACGAAACCCACAGACAACAGACCAAAGGAACGTATTGGCAACGGATGGACTAAAGGAACACAGACAACAGACAGACGAAACCCACAGACAATGGTGGACGTAGGACCCAGTCATCAAACAAACGTAACAGACAAACGTCACAGACATACAACGGGTGACCGCAACAGACAGCGGACAGATGATAAACGAAACGCAATTGAGGTAAAGAAAACAATGATTATTTCAAGTCATTTACCTGTGTTAATTAATTTGTATCACCTGAAGATCAACATCCTCAAGTTATTGCACCTTAAGATTAGCCAACCCTAACCCAACCTAACTTAATCCAACCTAATATACTCTAATCTAACCTTATTTAATCCAACCTAACCTAATCTAATCCCCGGTGTAGCAGGTTTAATCTTCAGGTGAAATAAAATAGACTAACCTTCATATAATTCACTAATTCACTAAATACTAAAAAAAACACGAAACTAAACCAGAATATTAAAGAATAATAGTAAATAAATATAACAGTAAAACGTGTATTATCTTAATTGTCTTTAGCGCTGCAAACGATCATTAACGAGGTGGTTGGGTAGTTTTTTAAGGCGGGTAGAGTGAGTGTCAACGGTCAGTACCCTGAGGTCTGTGGGTGACAGGAGGTGTGTGGTGACCTGTCCAAGTGATCCATAGTGCTTGTGTGGTGACCTGTCCAAGTGATTCTATAGTGACGTGTGTGACCGTCCAGTGATCCATAGTGCCGGTGGTGACCGTCCGGATTCTATAGTGACGTGACCTGTCCATGATCCATAGGCGTGGTGACCTGTCCAAGTGATTCTATATAACAAAGTTCCTGATCGAGTATAACAAAGTCCCTCATCGAATATAAACAAAGTCCCCTGATCGAGTATAAAAAGTTCCCTGATCGAGTATAACAAAGGCCCCTGATCGAGTATTACAGAGTCCGCTGATCGAGGATAAAGAGTCCTCATCGAGTATAACAAAGGCCACTTTTCGAGTATAACAAAGGCACCTGATCGAGTATGACAAAGTCCCCCTATCGAGTATAACAAAGGCCTCTGATCGAGTTTAACAAAGGCCCTTGATCGAGTATTTCAAAGTTCCCTGATCGAGTATAACAAAGTCCCCTGATCGAGTATAACAAAGGCCTCTCATCGAGTTTAACAAAGTCCCTGATCGAGTATAACAAAGTCCTCTCCGAGTATAACAAAGTCCCCTGATTGAGTATAACAAAGTCCCTGATCGAGTATAACAAACTCCTGGTCGAGGATAACAAAGTCCCCTGATCGAGTGTACAAAGTCCCCTGATCGAGTATAACAAAGTCCCCTATCGAGTATAACAAAGGCCTCTAATCGAGTTTAACAGCGCCTTCATCGAGTATTTCAAAGTTCCCGATCGAGTATAACAAAGTCCCCTGATCGAGTATAACAAAGGCCTCTGATCGAGTTAACAAAGTCCCCTGATCGAGTATAACAAAGTCCCTCTCCGAGTATAACAAAGTCCCCTGATCGAGTATAACAAAGTCCCCTGATCGAGTATAACAAAGTCTCCTTATCGAGTATAACAAAGTCCCCTGATCGGTTAGAACAAAGTCCCTCATCGAGTATAACAAAGGCCCTCATCATTAAAACAAAGTCCCATGATCGAGTATAACAAAGTCCTCATCGAATATAACAAAGTCCCTGATCGAGTATAACAGTTCCTGATCGAGTATAACAGAGTCCTCGAGTATAACAGACTGCCCTAATCGAGTGTAACAAAGTCCCTGATCGAGTATAACAGTCCCCTGATCGAGTATAACAAAGGCCTCTGATCGAGCTTAACAGGCCCTCATCGAGTATAACAAAGTCCCCGTTGAGTATAACAAAGTCCCTGATCGAGTATAACAAAGTTCCCTGATCGAATATAACAAAGGCCCCTGATCGAGTATAACAAAGGCCCCTGATCGAGTATAACAAGTCCAATGATCGAGTATAACAAAGGCCCTCATCGAATATAACAAAGTCCCCTGATCGAGAATAACAAAGTTCCTGATCGAATATAACAAAGGCCCTGATCGAGTATAACAAAGGCCCTGATCGAGTATAACAAAGTCCAATGATCGAGTATAACAAAGTCCCCTCATCGAATATAACAAAGTCCCCTGATCGAGAACAAAGTCCCTGATCGAGTAGAACAAAGTCCCTGATCGAGTATAACAAGCCCTGATCGAGTATAACAAAGTTCCTGATCGAGTATAACAAATTCCCTTATCGAGAATAACAAAGTCCCTGATCGAGTATAACAAAGCCCCTGATCATGTATAACAAAGGCCCCTGATCGAGTATAACAAAGTCCCTGATCGAGTATAACAAAGTCCCTGATTGAATATAACAGGCCCCTCATCGAATTTAACAAAGGCCCCTGATCGAGTATAACAAAGTCCCTGGTGGAGTATAACAAAGGCCCTCATCGAGTTTAGCAAAGGCCCTCATCGAGTATAACAAAGTCCCTGGTCGAGTATAACAAACTCCCTGGTCGAGTATAACAATGTCCCTGATCGAGTATAACATAGTCCCCTGATCGAGTATAGCAAAGTCCCTGAACGATTATAACAAAGTCCCTGATTGAGTATAACAAAGTCCCTTGAATGATTATAACAAAGCCCCTGATCGAATATAACAAAGTTCCCTTTATCGAGAATAACAAAGTCCCCTGATCGAGTATAACAAAGCCCCTGATCAAGCATAACAAAGACTCCAGATCGAGTATAACAAAGTCCCAGGTCGAGTATAACAAAGTCCCTTGATCGAGTATAACAAAGGCCCTGATCGAGTATAACAAAGGCCCTCATCGAATATAACAAAGACGCCTGAACGAGAATAACAAAGGCCCTCATCGAGTATAACAAAGTTCCTGATCGAGTATAACAAAGTCCCTGATCGAGTATAAGAAAGTCTCCTAATCGAGTATAACAAAGTCCCCTGATCGAGTATAACAAAGTCCCCTGATCGAGTATAACAAAGTCCCTTGAACGATTATAACAAAGGCCCCTGATCATGTATAACAAAGCCCCTCATCGAGTATAACAAAGTCCCTCATGGAGTATAACAAAGTCTCCTGATCGAGTAAAACAAAGCCCCTGATCGAGTATAACAAAGTCCTCTCAGCGAGTATAACAAAGTCCCCTGATCGAGTATAAAGCCCTGATCGAGTTTAACAAAGGCCCTGATCGAGTATATAACAAAGTCCCTGGTCGAGTATAACAAAGGCCCTCATTGAATATAACAAGGACGCCTGAACGAGAATAACAAAGGCCCTGATCGAGTATAACAAAGTTCCTGATCGAAAACAAAGCCCCTGATCGAGTATAACAAAGTCCTCTCATCGAGTATAACAAAGTCCCTGATCGAGTATAACAAAGGCCCTGATCGAGTTTAACAAAGGCCCCTGATCGAGTATAACAAAGTCCCCTGATCGAATTTAGCAAAGTCCCTGAACGATTATAACAAGGCCCGTGATCAAGTATAACAAAGTTCCTGATCGAGTATAACAAAGGACCCTAAAAGTGTGTATAACAATGTCCCATGATCGAGTATAAACAAAGCTCCCTTATCGAGTATAACAAAGTCCCTGATCGAGATAACAAAGTCCTTGATCGAGTATAACAAAGTCCCCTTATCGAGTATAAGAAAGTCTCCTAATCGAGTATAACAAAGTCCCCTGATCGAGTAAAACAAAGCCCCTTATCGAGTATAACAAAGTCCCTAATCAGAGTATAACAAAGCACCCTGATCAAGCATAACAAAGACTCCAGATCGAGTATAACAAAGTCCCAGGTCTATATAACAAAGTCCCCTGATCGAGTATAAAAAGGCCCCTGATCGAGTATAACAAAGGCCCCAGATTAAGACGCCTGATCGAGTTTAACAAAGGCCCCTGATCGAGTATAACAAAGTCCCTGGTCGAGTATAACAAAGGCCCCTCATCGATTATAACAAAGACGCCTAAGAGAATAACAAAGGCCCTGATCTAGTATAACAAAGTTCCTGGTCGAGTATAACAAAGCCCCTCATCGAGTATAACAAAGTCCCCTGATCGAGGATAACAAAGTCCTTGATCGAGTATAATAAAGTCCCTGATCGAGTATAAGAAAGTCTCCTAATCGAGTATAACAAAGCCCCTGATCGAGTATAACAAAGTCCCCTTATCGAGAAAAGCAAAGTCCCCTGATCGAGTATAACAAAGTACCCTGATCATGTATAACAAAGGCCCTGATCGAGTATAACAAAGTCCCTGGTCAATATAACAAAGTCCCTGATCGAGAATAAAAAGGCCCTGATCGAGTATAACAAAGTTCCTTGGTCGAGTATAACAAAGGCCCTGATCAAGTATAACAAAGCCCCTTGATCAAGTATAACAAAGTCCCTCATCGAGTATAACAAAGTTTCCTGATCGAGGTAAAACAAAGCCCCCTGATCAAGTATAACAAAGCCGCATCGAGTATAACAAAGTCTCCTGATCGAGGTATAACAAGGCCCCGGATCAAGTATAACAAAGGCTCCAGATCGAGGTTAACAAAGTCCCAGGTCGAATATAACAAAGTCTCCTGATCGAGTATAACAAAGGCCCTCATCAAGTATAACAAAGACCCTGATCGAGTATAACAAAGTCCCTGATCGAGTATAACAAAGCCCCTGATGGAGTAAAACAAAGTCCGCTGATCGAGTATAACAAAGTCCCTGATCGAGTATAACAAAGCCCCTGATCGAGTGTAAAACAAAGTCCCTGATCGAGTATAACAAAGTCCCTCACCGAGTATAACAAAGTTCCTGATCGAATATAACAGGACCCTAAGTGTATAAAATGTCTCCTGATCGAGTACAACAAAGCCCCTCATCGAGTATAACAAAGTCCCCTGATCGAGGATAACAACGTCCTTGATCGAGTATAACAAAGTCCCCGGATCGAGT
>NW_024712592.1:0-4660 GCF_018991925.1 Homarus americanus
CTAGAAGTTACGTATTGCCTGGGGTTATAATTTCTCTATGAATAGGGGACTTTGTTATAAATTGCTTAGGCGACTTTGTTATACTTTGATAGTACTTTGTTATACTCAACCAGGGAGTTTGTTACACTGATCAGGGGACTTTGTTATACCCGATCAGGAATTTGTTATACCGACCAGGGACCTTGCTATACCTTATGAGGGGCCTTTGTTATACCCGACCAGGTGAACAATTTATTATGCACCTGAAACTTACATACTGAAGAGGGCCTTTGTTATACCCGATCAGGGACTTTATACTCGATCAGGGCCCAAGCTGAACCGACCAGGGCCTTATATACTCGATCAGTAACTTTGTTATACCCTAACAGGACTTTTTTATACCTCGATCATGACTTATTGCCCTTTTAGATCAGACTTTGTTACAATTCCAGGAACTTTGTTACCTTGGATTAGGACTCTCGTTATACTCGATGAAGAGCCTTTCTGTTATACCATACCAGGGACTTTGTTAAAATTCACCACGGACTTTGTTACTCGATCAGGGACTTTGTTATACCCGATCAGGGCCTCGTTATAAACGCACCCAGGAGTTTGTTATACCCGACCAGGACTTGTTATACCTGAATCAGCCTCGTTAAACCCGATCAGGGCCCCTTATGTTATACTCGGGACAATTACTTGTTATACCTTCATCAGGGGACTTTGTTATACCTCGATCAGCGGACTTTTGTTATACCTTGATCAGGGACTTTGTTTTACCGATGAGGGCCTTTGATATACCTGATCGACTTTTGTTATAATTTGATCAGCAGACTTTGTTATTCTCGATCAGGGACTGTGTTATACTCGTTCAGGGACTTGTTATACTCTGGATCAGGGGACTTGTTATACTGATGAGCCCCTTTTTAAATTGATGAGGGCCTTTGTTATACTCAACCAGGGGACTTTGTCATACTCGATCAGGGGCCTCGTTAAATCTGATCAGGGACTTGTTGTACTTGGATCAAGGGGCCTTTGTTATACTTGGATCAGGGACTTTGTTATACTCGATAAGGGGCTGGTTATACACGGATCAGGGGCTTTGTTATACTTGATCAGGACCCTTGTTATAATCGTTCAAGGGACTTCTGTTATACTCGATCAGGACTTTTGTTATACCCGATCAGGGACTTTGCTATACTCTGACCAGGGGAGTTTTATACCTGACCAGGACTCAGCTATACCTGATGAGGGGCCTTGTTAAGCCTGGATGAAGGGCCTTAGTTATACTCTCGACCAAGGACTTTGTTATACACCGATCAGGGCCTTAGTAAACCTCGATCAGGGCGTTTGTTATACTCGATCAGGACTTGCTATAACCTCTTATCAGGGACTTCGGTTATACTCGATCAGGGACTTTGTTATGCTTGACCAGGGAGTTTGTTATACCTGACCAGGGACTTTGTTATACCTGATTAGGGCCTTTGTTATACCCTGATTAGGGAACTTTGTTATACTCTGATCAGGACTTTGTTATACCTGTTCAGCGGACTTATATACTCGGTGAGGACTTCTGTTATACTCGATCAGGGACTTTGTTATACTTGTTCAGGGGACTTTGTTATACTTGATCTGGGAACTTTATAATACTCCGGATGAGGGGGCTTTGTTATACACGATCAGGGGGACTTTTGTTATACTCGACCAGGAGAGCTTCTATACTTGACCAGGGACTTTGTTATACCTCGATGAGGGCCGTTGTTAAACTCGATGAAGGGCCTTAGTTATACCGACCAAGGACTTCATATACCCGATCAGGGCCTTTGTTAAACCTCGATCAGGGCTTGTTATACCAGATCAGGACTTTGTTATACCCCTATCAGGGACTTTGTTATACTCGATCAGGGACTTGTTATGCTCGACCAGGGAGTTTGTTATACTCAACCAGGGACTTTGTTATACCCGATTAGGGCCCTTTGTTATACTCGATTAGGGAACTTTGTTATACCTGCGATCAGGGACTTGTTATACCGTTCAGCGGACTTTGTTATATTCGGTGAGGGGACTTTGTTATACTCGATCAGGTCCTTTGTTATACTCGATCAGGGACTTTGTTATACTTGATCAGGGGCCTTTGTTAACCTCGATCAAAGGCCTTTTGTTATTCTCGATCAGGGACTTGTTAAACTCAGTTAGGGACTTTGTTCTACTCTGATCAGGGACTTTGTTATACTCGAGAAGGGGGCTTTGTTATACTCGATCAAGGGGCTTTGTTATACTCGATCAAGCGCCTTTGTTATACTCGATCAGAGGACTTGTTATACTCGATCAGGGGAGTTTGTTATACTCGATCAGGACTTGTTATACCTGATCTGGGCCTTTTGTTAAACCAGATCAGGGCCTCCTGTTATACTCGATCAGGACTTTGTTATATCTCGATGAGGGACTTTGTTATATTCCTGAACAGGGACTTTGTTATACTCGATGAGGAGCCTTTGTTATACTCGATCAGGGGCCCTTGTTATACTCGATCAGGGGACTTTGTTATACTCGATGAGGGGACTTTGTTATACTCTATCAGTGGCCTTTGTTATACTCTTTTAGAGGCCTTTGTTATACTCGAACAGGGGCCTTTGTTAAACTCGATCAAAGGCCTTTGTTATTCTCGATTAGAGGACTTTGTTAAACTCGATGAGGAGACTTTGTTATACTCGATCAGGGGAGTTCTTTATACTCGATCAGGGGACTTTGTTTTACTCGATCATGGGGCTTTGTTATACTCGATCAGGGCACTTTGTTATACTCGATCAGAGGACTTTGTTATACTCGACCAGGGGTCTTTGTAATACTCGCTCAGGGGACTTTGTTATATTCGATGAGGGGACTTTGTTATATTCGACCATGGGACTTTGTTATACTCGATGAGGAGCCATTGTTATACTCGATCAGGGGCCCTTGTTATACCCGATCAGGGGACTTTGTTATACTCGATGAGGGGACTTTGTTATACTCGATCAGGGGACTCTGTAATACTCGATCAGGACTTTTGTTATACCTGATCAGCCTTTGTTATACCTGACAGGGACTTTGTTCTCCTCTGATCAGGGATTCTTGTAATACTCGATCAGGGACTTTGTTATATCGGATGAGGGACTTTGTTATATTCGACCATGGGACTTTGTTATACTCGATGAGGAGCCTTTGTTATACTCGATCAGGGGCCCTTGTTATACCCGATCAGGGGACTTTGTTATACTCGATGAGGGTACTTTGTTATACTCAATCAGGGGACTCTGTAATACTCGATCAGGGGACTTTGTTATACTCGATCTGGGGCCTTTGTTATACTCGATCAAGGGACTTTGTTATATTCGATAAGGGGACTTTGTTATACTGGATCATGGGACTTTGTTATACTCGATGAGGGGCCTTTGTTATACTCGATGAGGGGACTCTGTTATACTAGATCAAGGGACTCTGTAATACTCGATCAGGGGACTGTGTTATACTCGATCAGTGGCCTTTGTTATACTCTTTTAGAGGCCTTTGTTATACTCGAACAGGGGCCTTTGTTAAACTCGATCAAAGGCCTTTGTTATTCTCGATTAGAGGACTTTGTAAAACTCGATGAGGAGACTTTGTTTTACTCGATCAGGGGAGTTCTATATACTCGATCAGGGGACTTTGTTTTACTCGATCATGGGGCTTTGTTATACTCGATCAGGGCACTATGTTATACTCGATCAGGGGCCTTTGTTATACTCCATCAGGGGCCTTTGTTATACTCGATCAGGGGACTTTGTTTTACTCGGCCAGGGGTCTTTGTTATACTCATTTTGGGGCCTTTGTTATACTTGATCAGGGGGCTTTGTTATACTCAATCAGGGGACTTTGTTATTCTCGATCAGGGGGACTTTGTTATACCCCATCAGGGGGCTTTGTCATTCTCGATCAGGGGACATTGTTTTCCTCGATCAGGGGGCTTTGTTATACTCGATCAGGGGAGTTTGTTTTACTCGATCAGGGGGCTTTGTTATACTCGATCAGGGGACTTTGTTATACACGATCAGGGGCCTTTTTTATACTCGATCAGGGGCCTTTGTTATACTCGATTAGGGAACTTTGTTATACTCGACCAGGGGTCTTTGTTATACTCGATCAGGGGCCTTTGTTATACTTGATGAGGGGGCTTTGTTATACTCGATCATGGGAATTTGTTATTCTCGATGAGGGGTACTTTGTTTTACTCGATCAGGGGGCTTTGTTATACTCGATCAGGGAACTTTGTTATACTCGATCAGGGGCCTTTGTTATACTCGTTCAGGCGCCTTTGTTATATTCGATCAGGGGCATTTGTTATACTCGACCAGGGGACTTTGTTATACTCGATAAGGGGCCTTTGTTAAACTCGATCAGGGGCCTTTGTTATACTCGATCAAGGGGCATTGTTATACTCGATCTGGGAACTTTGTTATACTCGATCAGGGGCCTTTGATTATAATCGTGCAGGGGACTTTGTTACACTCGATCAGGTGACTTTGTTCTCCTCGATCAGGGGACTTTGTAATACTCGATCCGGGGACTTTGTTATATTCGATGAGGGGTCTTTGTTATACTCGACCATGGGACTTTGTTATACTCGATGAGGAGCCTTTGTTATACTCGATCAAGGGCCCTTGTT
>NW_024712593.1:0-15591 GCF_018991925.1 Homarus americanus
CTAGTTACGTAATATTTGGTGGCCATTGAACTTTGGGGGGTATAGGGTTTTGATGATGAAGAGGTATGATGGCTGCATGTGACTCATTTATGTGGTGAGGCAGGACCGCAGGGCTGCTAATATCTTGGCCCCCTTTTCCTGACCCAGTGGTGCAAGTGTTGCGGTAAACGACTGGGGAGAGGGAGAGTTACAATGGACTGCCGATAGCCCGCTAGAAGCTTGTTGGGTTTCGCCTTCAGTAGTCATCCACTGTAAGTAACAGCCTCAGCCTGTCGGTGTAGTAGTTGTCTACATGGTGGTCACCCTTTCGCCTATACCGCCGTTGGGGTCTTGTTGAGTCTCTGTGGTGTTACGTCTGCTTGATGCGGCTTCGCCGCTGATTTTTCTTCCTGTGTGGCCTTTATAGCTACCAAGGTTATGTCTGCAATGGTTGGTAGGTTCCAGGATGTGTCCACATGCAAGTGGGCCTATGGGCTGCATGTCTCTCTCTGGGGCCCACTGCTACTCCGGTATCTCCCTGCTTGGTCTAGCCTTTGGGCCCACGAGACACCCAGTTATTTGCTGAATGAGGAGGCATGAGCAGAGTTCTGATAGCAAAGAGGCTGTACTGGCAGTGAAGAGGAAGCAAGCGGTGCCACACCTTAATACACATAATGCTGCCACACTAGATGCACTTCACCACCCTAAAGTGAACACACACACACACACAACACACACACACACATTGGCTGCCATCTACAAAATCAAACATAAAAGCACTGTACATCTTAATGAACTTGGTAGGCGAGTAAAAGATACTTCTTGTTCATCTCGGGCCAATAGGAAAAATGGAGAAGGAAGGGAGTGAGGGGAAGGGGAGAAAGAGGGGACAGAGGCTAGGGGTCGAGGGAGAGGGAGAGGGAGAGGGCAAAGGGAGTGTTAGAAGAGGAGGCCGAAGATAAGTGACGAAGACTGGATGAAGAGGAGGACGAGAAAAGGGGACGTAAAGAGTGATGGGGGGAAAAGGAGGTAAAATTGGATTGGAGGCAGGAGGAGGTGGGTGGGAGGCAGGAGGAGGTGGTGGAGCAGGAGGAGGTGGGGTGGGGAGCAGGAGGAGGTGGTGGGAGCAGGAGGAGGTGGTGGGAGCAGGAGGAGGTGGGTGGGGGGCAGGAGGAGGTGGTGGGTGCAGGGGAGGGGGGAGCAGGAGGAGGTGGGAGGCAGGAGGAGGGGTGTGCAGGGAGGAGGTGGGAGGCAGGGAGGAGGTGGGAGCAGGAGGAGGTGGTGGAGCAGGAGGAGGTGGTGGGAGGCAGAGGGAGGTGGTGGGAGCAGGAGGAGGTGGGGAGCAGGAGGAGGTGGTGGGAGGAGGAGGTGGGTGCAGGTGTGGGAGGCAGGAGGAGGTGGGTGGCAGGAGGAGGTGGTGGAGCAGGAGGTGGTGGGAGGCAGGGGGTGGTGGGAGCAGGAGGAGGTGGTGGGAGCAGGAGGAGGTGGTGGGAGGTGGAGGTGGGCAGGAGGAGGTGGGACAGGAGGAGGTGGAGGCAGGAGGAGGTGGGAGGCAGGAGGAGGGAGCAGGAGGAGGTGGTGGAGGCAAGGAGGTGGTGGGAGCAGGAGGAGGTGGTGGGAGGCAGGAGGGAGGTGGTGGGAGGCTGGAGGAGGTGGTGAGGCAGGAGGGTGGGAGGTAGGGAGCAGGTGGAGGTAGGAGCAGGTGGAGGTGGTGGAGGTGGAGGTGGCAGAGGGCGGGAAAAGGTGTGAGGTGGGAGGAGGTGGGGGACAGAGGTAGGGAAAATGGGAGGGAGATAGGTGGGAGCAGGAGGAGGTGGTGGGAGGCAGGAGGAGGTGGGGAGGGCAGGAGGAGGTGGGGAGGCAGGAGGAGGTGGGTGGAGCAGGAGGTGGGGAGGCAGGAGGTGGTGGGAGGCAGGAGGAGGTGGTGGGAGGCAGATGAGGTGGTGGGGGGGGCAGTAGCAGTGGGAGGCAGAAGGGAAGGTGGGAGGCAGGAGGAGGAGTGAGGAGGGGGGAGGCAGAAGGAGGTGTAGGAGGCAGGAGGAGGTGGGAGGGTGAGGAGATGGTGGGAGGCAGGGGAGGTGGTGGAGGCAGGGGAGGTGGTGGAGGCAGGAGGAGGTGGGAGCAGGTGGAGGTGGTGGAGGCAGCAGGAGGAGGTCGGGGAGGCTGGGAGGAGGTGGGGGCAATGGGAGGGAAGGAGAGATGGGAGGGGTGAGAGACAGGGAGGCAGGGAGGTGGGTGGGAGGCAGGGGGAGGTGGTGGGAGGCAGGGGAGGTGGTGGGAGGCAGGAGGAGGTGTGTAGGAGGCAGGAGGAGGTGGGGGAGGGGGGAGGTGTGGGAGGCAGGAGGAGATGGTGGAGGGGAGGGGAGGTGGTGGGGAGGCAGGAGAAGGTGTGGGAGGGGCAGGAGGAGGGGAGGCAAAGGAGAGGAGGTGGGAGGGAGGAGGAGGTGGTGGGAGGCAGGAGGAGGTGGTGAAAGGAGGTAGTGGGAGGCATTTGGAGGAGGTGAGCAGAAGGAGGTGTGGGGAGGCAGAGGGAGGAGTGGGGAGGGCAGGAGGAGGTGGGGAGGAGAAGGATGCTAGGAGGCAGAGGAGTGTGTAGGGAGGCAGGAGGTGGTGGTGGGAGGCAGAAGGAGTGTGCAGGAGGCAGGAGGAGGTGGTGGGAGGCAGGAAGGAGTAGTTTTCAGGAGGAGTGTGCAGGAGGCAGGAGGAGGTGGTGAAGGAGGTGCAGGAGGCAGGAGGAGGTGGGGAGGCAGAAGGAGGCAGGAGGCAGGAGGGAGGTGGGGAAGCAGGAGTAGGTGGGTGGAGGCAGAAGGAGGTGCAGGAGGCAGGAGGAGGTGGGAGGCAGGAGGAGGTGGTGGAGGCAGAAGGAGGTGGGGAGGCAGGAGGAGGTGGGAGGCAGGAGGAGGTGGTGGGGAGGCAGAGGAGGTGTGCAGGAGGCAGGAGGAGGTGGGAGGCAGGAGGAGGTGGTGGAGGCAGAAGGAGGTGGTGGGAGGCAGAAGGAGGTGTGCAGGAGGCAGGAGGAGGTGTGCAGGAGGCAGGAGGAGGTGTGGGAGGCAGGAGGAGGTGGTGGGAGGCAGAAGGAGGTGTGTGGGAGGCAGGAGGTGTGTGGGGAGGCAGGAGGAGGTGGTGGGAGGCAGAAGGAGGTGTGGGAAGCAGGAGGAGGTGTGGGGAGGCAGGGGGAGGTGGTGGGAGGCAGGAGGAGGTGTTGAGAGGCAGGAGGAGGTGTGTGTGGGAGGCAGGAGGAGGTATTGGAGGAGGCAGGAGGAGGTGTTGGAGAGGCAGAAGGAGGTGTAGGGAGGCAGGAGGAGGTGGGGAGGCAGGGAGGAGGTGGTGGGAGGCAGAAGGAGGTGGGTGGGAAGCAGGAGGGAGGGGGGAGGCAGGGGAGGTGGTGGGAGGCAGGAGGAGGTGTTGAGAGGCAGGAGGAGGTGTGTAGGAGGCAGGAGGAGGTGTGGGAGGCAGGAGGGAGGTATTGGAGGAGGCAGGAGGAGGTGTGTAGGAGGCAGGAGGAGGTGTGGTGGGAGGGAGGAGGCTGAGGCAGGAGGAGGTGTGGAGGCAGGAGGAGGTGTTGAGAGGCAGGAGGAGGTATGTGGGAGGCAGGAGGAGGTATTGAGAGGCAGGAGGAGGTGTGTAGGAGGCAGGAGGAGGTGTGTGGGAGGCAGGGGGAGGTGTGCAGGAGGCAGGAGGAGGTGTGTGGGAAGCAGGAAGTGGTGAGTCTTTGTTGACACTCCTCACCTCCTTACTTGTAACACACAGGTGATGTATATCCTTAAGTAACTGTTTTAATGCACAGCCTTAAGATCCACTTAGAATAAACAAACAACAATTTTTACAGTTTGACCTTAAGAAATGAGAGACAGTTTTTAGATTAGTAAATACAATTTTTTTATGATTTCTTTATTTTTCTTCTTAAAAAAACTTACATATTTTTTCTCATGGGAATTTCTACTACACTTGCTTATATCTATTGTGTGTAATTAAATTTCATAAATCTTCATTGAGCGGCCAACAAAAATTACCTGTCTATAATTACTACTGAGACGAGAATTTATGTTACCTGTAAAACTTCATCTTTTTGAGTGGCTCTTTTGTACCTAGTGTATGTGGCTCCCTTGTTGATATGTTTGTGCACCAAGTTTATGGTTTAGGTTGAGTCCTCGGGTGGATGAGTTTGGGGTGGATAAATATGGTGGTGGGTGAGATAGAGGGTGAGTACGGTGGTGGGTGAGTGCAGTGGTGGGTGACTTTGGGGATAGATTGGGTGAAATTAGGAATAGGTGAGTAATGAGAATGGATGAGTTTAATGACTCACTGTGGGGTGTAAAAGATGAGGTGGATGAGTGACTGGAGGAGACAGGATGGGTGAGTCTTGGATCTTACCTGTTCATGACCACCAAATTATACTACCTTGATCACCTGTCAGTTTCGTCTCCAAAGGCAATTAATCTGCAAACATGATCACTGATTCATTTATAATTCACTACCGTATTCGGATTTAACCTCTTGAGCAGAGACCACCTAATAATCCCTTGAGTACAACGACTTAGACCCTTGAGTACGACGACTCAGCCCCTTGAGCACTACCATTTAATCCCTCGAGTACAACGACGATGACCAAACTCCTTGAGCACGACCACCTAAACAAGGGGTTAGGCCGTCGTACTCATGGGGTTAAGTTCTCGTACTCAGGATGTGAATTAAACCCTCGTACTCAAATGGTTAATAAGGATGTTTGCCTCTTACTCGTGATTGTAGTCTTACACACTCTCTCCCATTCATGTCATGTCCTAACACGCACTCTGTTCCTCTCCCACGTCCTTGCAAAAACTATTCCTATAGTGTATTTGTTTTCATTTTTATACAATTTATGTAATCTACCAGTCAATGAATCTACCAATCTATTTCTCTTATCTACTCATAAATTGATCTACTATTCTGCTCTTCATAATACATTTATCTAATCAATTAATCTTACATTCCGTTTAATCTCTCGTGTTCATCTATACTCATCAGTGAATCTTACCTCGATACTCAGCCTAGTGATCACTTCATCAGACAATCCCACCGTCTGTTTACTCACCTGGGCTCATTTAATCACAGGTGAATATATTCCTAATCAATAATGAATACATCCTATTAGTCACCCTTTTGTATTCATTAACCTATCAATGAATCTATCCCCTTATTTGCTCCCTTCTTTGTGTTCATCAATTCATCAATAGACCCCCTGCAGCTTGCCTTCCCTCTCTCATCTCGCCCCAGCAGGCAGGCCCTTGGCAAGCATCATCGAGTGTTGGGGGAGGAGGGAGGGTAGAGGCGGGGGTGGGGTAGGGGGGCGGTGAAGAATGGGTCGGCAATTATTAGCGGGAGATGCACCTGGACCTGTGGGAATGTTGTAATCCTTTGTGAATCACCGCTGATGTCTGGAATAGTAATTGTGAGCCCCAGGTGCCACAATGAACCTGGGCGAGGCGAGGCTAGACTGGCTCTTGCGTCCCCTGATAGTGAGGGTCATGTTGGCAGTGTGGGATCGTCTATCTCTCTCTCTCTCTCTCTCTCTCTCTCTCTCTCTCTCTCACTCACCCACACACACACACAGTCTCGGAGCTCCCTCATATGTGTGTGTGTGTGTGTGTGTGTGTGCGTGTGTGCCTCTGATCATCTTTGCTGACGGGATGAAGACAGCCTCGACCACATTGTTGACAGACACGCCGTTCTGAAAAAAAAGAAGAAAGAAACGGGTAGTCTTTGTCCTTCTTGTACTGCTCTTTAAGGTTTTTTAATCAGCAGCTTCATGTGGTGATGGATTTCGGGAGAGATTAATCCTGGAGAAGTAGTGACTCCCCCAGCAGCGATACTCCTCACAACTGGAACAGAATCAAGGAAGTCCCTCTTAAAGCCAACATGTAAAAACCGGGTATACTGAGAGCGATTTCGGCACCACTTCAATTTCGGCACAACCAATAAAATTTTCCAGGAGACGACAGCAGTGAAGGCTGGGAGATCCTGCAGCCGTGGCCGCTTAATATCCTGCCCGTCTTTGTGTCTACTCCTGCTGGGGTCTTCCTTCTACTGCCGCCGGCTTCTCATATCTGGTATAAATACTAATCCTATTCATATTCTCACAGACCAATTTAACAAGTCCCACAAAAAGTCGATGGCGACCCATTCTTTAGTCTATTTTTTTCTCTTCTTCTCAAGTTAGAAAATCCCTAAAATCAATCTCTTCTCTCTTCTCTATCTCCTCCTCCTCCTTTCCCCTTCCTCCCCTCCGACCTCTTCTACCTCATCCTTCCCCTCCTTTTCCACTATTTGCCACAACCAACTCTCCTCCCCAACCTACTACACTCATATCATAGCTTCCCACACCCACACAACCCCCTCCCCCCCTTTTGCCCCCAACGTCCAGCCAACTTTGGAATATCACCTCACAAAACCCTAATTTCTGGCGGGCAGTGTTTCAGCGGCGGCCGTGCGGAAGGTATTCGTGATGTGGAGGTGTAATTTCACAGACAAGTTCCGACAACTGCTCTAATTGCTATTATGTTTTTTGATTGGGTAACGGTATTAATATTTTAGCCGTCTTCCTGACCAGCGGCTGAGAGGAGATGACTGCGTCCAGATTTTGAATGAATAATTTCTCTTCTCTCTCAGAGCCATTGTGGATCACAGGTGGATTAAATGAGCTTGATGTAGTCCAAAAGAGGAATTTGGGAATTAAAATCACGCACATTTAATTATTTCCTGGAATTTAATATGTTTCATTACTGGCGTATTATATATATATATATATTGGCACAAAAAGCGCACACACACACACACACACACACACCTTAGTGTCGTCCTGGTTGTCTGGTAACTGTTGACAGGGACCGTAACCACGGTACACAGGTTCGAAAGTCTTACACGCCTCACACTGACATTTACCCAACACTGAAAATGTGGGTGTTTATGTAGATGTAGTCATGTGCGGAGTGTGTCTACATGTGTACATAAACCAAAGACACACGCACATACCTAGATATGCAATGTGTGTGTGTGTGTGTGTGTGTGTGTGTGTGTGTGTGTGTGTGTGTGTGTGTGTAGACGGCCGCCACGCTGCACCACACAACGTCGGGCTCAGTTTTATTTTTTTTACCAAGGAACAACAATTTAAGTTTTGATGAGTTTGTTATTCGAGTTAGCAATTACATCTCTTTCAATGGTTGCTCTCGGGAGGAAACACGTCATAGGTGACTACAGTGACGTGCACCACCTGCGTTTAAGACGTGCACAGGGTAAGAGGCGTGCACAGGGTAAGAGGCGTGCACAGGGTAAGAGGAGTGCACAGGGTAGAGAGTGCGTGCAGGGTAAGAGAGCGTGCACAGAGGCGTGCACAGGTAAGAGACGTAAGAGTAAAGGCGTGCACAGGGTAAGAGGCGTGCACAGGGTAAGAGGCGTTCAAGGGTAAGAGGGTGCATAGGTAAGAGGTGTATAAGAGACGCACAGAGTAAGAGGCGTACAGGGGAGGCGCATAGGTAAGAGACGTGCACAGGGGGCAAGAGGCGCACAGGTAAGAGGTGTGCACAGGGGTAAGAGATGCACAGTAAAAGGTGCACAGGTAAGAGGCGTACAGGGTAAGAGGCGTGCACAGGGTAAGAGGTGTGCACAGGGTAAGAGACGTGCACAGAGTAAAGGCGTGCACAGGGTAAGAGGTGCACAGGGTAAGAGGCGTATAGAAGAGACGTGCACAGGGTAGAGGCTGCACAGGGTAAGAGGCATAGGGTAGAGACGTGCACAGTAAAAGGCGTGCACAGGGTAAGAGGCGTGCACAGGGTAAGAGGCGTTCATAGGGTAAGAGGCGTATAGGGAAGAGGGTGCATAGGGTAAGAGACGTGCACAGAGTAAGAGGCGTGCACAGGGTAAGAGGCGTGCAGGGAAGAGACGCACAGAGTAAGAGCCGTGCACGGGGTAAGAGGCGTGCATAGGGTAAGAGACGACAGGTAAGTGCATAGGGTAAGAGGTGCATAGGGGTAAGAGACGTGCACAGAGTTAAAGGCGTGCACAGGGTAAGAGGCGTGCACAGGGTAAGAGGCGTAGCACAGGGGTAAGAGGCGTGCACAGGTAAGAGGCGTGCACAGGGTAAGAGGAGTGCACAGGGTAAGGGAGTGCACAGGGTAAGAGGCGCACAGGGTAAGAGGCGTGCACAGGGTAAGAGGCGTGCACAGGGTAAGAGGCGTGCATAGGGTAAGAGGCGTATAGGGTAAGAGGCGTGCATAGGGTAAGAGGCGTGCACAGGGTAAGAGGCGTGCACAGGGTAAGAGGAGGCACAGGGTAAGAGGCGTGAAGGTAAGAGGCGCAAGAGGAGGCACAGGGTAAGAGGCGTGCACAGGGTAAGAGGCGCACAGGGTAAGATGCATGCATAGGGTAAGAGGCGTGCACAGGGTAAGAGGCGTGCACAGGGTAAGAGGAGGCTACAGGGTAAGAGGTGTGATAGGGTAGAGACGCACAGAGTAAGAGGTGCACAGGGTAGAGGCGTGCACAGGGTAAGAGGCGTGCATATGGGTAAGAGGCGTATAGGGTAAGAGGCGTGGTATAGGTGCGTATAAATTAATGGCATTATATAAACGGCGTAATACAGCGAGTCGCGAATAGATAATAAGGACATATACGCCTGATATGGGGTGTTATTACGGTAAAGGAACGTCCCTTACTAAGCAAGATACGTACTATAGGAGAACGACTGTATGACGGGAACGCCAGAGATAAGCATAAGTCTGTCTGAAATGGGAACACGAGTATGATTAGCAACCGCCAGCAGAAGGGGAACGTCTACAGTACATAAAGGAAACGTGTTTACGATAGAGGGAAGGTGTCTGGTAGAGAGAACGTCTACTGTAGAGGTGAGGTCTTCGAGGGAGAAAACGTGTTCCACGGTAGAAGAAAGCTCACGATTGAGGGAAAGTGTCTACGATAGAGAGAACGTGTCTACGAACGAGGGAACGTATCTATGATAGAGAGAGCGTGTTACGATAGAATGGACGTGGGCGATAGAGGAAGAGGAAACGTGCCTATACGACAGAAGGAACGAGTTTACGATAGAAAGTGTCTACGATAGAAGGAACGTGTCGACGATAAGGAGGAACGAACGAGTGTACAAGTGAACGTGAGTAAGATAAAGACGCCAATTCCTCGTAGTAGCGATGAAATCTTAATTAGTTTTTCCATCAGGTAAAGTAGTGAAAATGCCATTCATTTCATGGTGGTGGCAGTGCAGGTGATTCACTATTAAGAGGTGCAAGCGAGTTTGGGTTGGTAGTGGGTTGTGTATGAGGTGTATTGATTGTCCGCGCTGCCTGTCTCTCCCTAGTGAATAGAAAAGCATTAGTAACTTTCTCACAGCTGTCTAACAAAATGTTTTCAGAGGTAGCGCGTGGCAAAAGGTCTGTCATATTCTTATTGACGTCCAGACAGGAATCAGTATCAGGGTTTCGTTAATCCTACCTAGTGTAATTTTTCACACACCAACACACTCTTTACAGATTAACACCTCTTTACAGATTAACACCTCTTTACAGATTAACACAGTCTTTACAGATTAACACATTCTTACAGATTAACACACACTCTTTACAGATTAACACCTCTTTTATAGATTAACACACTCTTTACAGATTAACACACTCCTTACAGATTAACACACTCCTTACAGACCAACACATTCTTTACAGAATTAACACCTCTTTACAGATTAACACTCTTTATAGATTAACACACTCTTTACAGATTAACACACTCTTCACCAAAGTGATTACCACTTTTACAGATTAACACACTCTTTACAGATCAACACCTCTTTACAGATTAACACACTCTTTATAGATTAACACACTCTTTACCAGATTAACCCACTCCTTACAGATTAACACACTCCTTACAGACCAACACACTCTTTACAGATTAACCCACTCCTTACAGATTAACACATTCCTTACATATTAATACACTCTTCACAGACTAACACATCCTTCACAGACTAACACTCTTCACAGACTAACACACCTCTTCACAGACTAACACACCCTTCACAGACTAACACACCCTTCACAGACTAACACACCCTTCACAGACTAACACACACACCCTTCACAGACTAACACACCCTTCACAGACTAACACACCCTTCACAGACTAACCACCCTTCACAGACTAACACACCCTTCATAGACTTGTCAAGGAGTCATATCCAAGTTCTAACATATTCACAGACTCATCAGAAGACTCATCTCCCAAAGGCTGAGAGTCATCCACAGACTCATCAACAAGGAGGTAGACAACAGCACACTAATAGCCAGTGAGGAACATCCATTACTGCACGAGTAAGCAGAGACCAGTCCCTACTCTGTCTCTCGTCTGATAACAGCTCTCTCTCTCTCTCCCCCCCCCCCCCCCCCCCCTCTCTCTCTCTTTACTTCTCCAGCCCTCCTCCTCCTCCTCCTTCACCTACTTCTCCTCCTCCCTTCTCCCACACTCATCCTCCTCCTTCTCCTTCTCCCACACAAATCCCCTCCTCTTCCTCCTCTTTCTCCACTCTCCTCCTTCTCCTCCACCTCCCCCGCCACTCTCCTTCTCCTCTTTTCCATACTCCTTCTCCTTCTCACACTGCTCCCCCTCCTCCTCCTTCTCTACACTCATCCCCTCCCCATTCTCCTCCTCCCCCTCTTCTGCTCCTCTTCCTCCTCCTCTCTCCCCATGTTGACTCCTCGGATAATATGAATGATTAGTGCCCAGCAGTGTTTGTCAGAGCTAATTGCCCTCTACACCAATGGATATAGGCGAATGAGTGCGTCCAACTGCCTACAAACAAAATGCGTTTTTATTTTGTAATGTGAAGAAACAAATCAGGAAGGAGAGCGTTTCTAGAGGAAAAATGATTGGCGGGCATTTTTTTTTCCCTTGCCTTAGAGAGTTGTGTGGTTCCGTAGGCCATTGTTGGAAGAATCTGACAGTAAATGGCTCTTATACAGAAAGAAAATACACGAAGACGAGGTCAGTAGGTCCGCAAGCATCTTGGATTTTTGGGGGAGGAGGTGTAGCGAGACACAGTCAAACATTGAGCGCGACCAGGACTTAAAATCAAAGGAACTCGGGAATAAAATTCGGGAATAATAAATTAGTTAATGAGTCTGGTAATGAAGAGAACTTAAGCCTGCAGGAGGAGGAGGAGGAGAGGACAGGGTAAGAGGAGTTGAGTTGGAGGAGGAAGATAGACGTGGAAAGGTACCGGGACTTCAGATGAGAGGGTCGAGATAATTTGTGCAGTACTTCAGAGCAGACGGTGGAGGTACCGAAACTCACATGAAGAAGATATATTTGAAACGAGACTTCAGAACAGATGACAGTAGTAATGGAGTTTCAGATGAGAAAATATAATTTGATGGTGCTTCTGAAGCCTCGATAAAATGAAAAGAAATTCCGGACAAGGTTTCAGTACTAGAATGGACGCGGAAAAAGATAATCGGACAGTGGTTCAAACTGAAATCACGGCATTACAGCCCTCTCAGATTATCTTCAGAATGCCAATAAATAAAATAAAAAAATCTCAACAAACATGACCATACATGAACAAAATTGAATTCAGATTGTCTTACTCAATTAATGAAAATAAATAAATCTTTCCTATAATTCCCCAATAACAATACATTAATCACTGCTTCAACACACTGCTAACATATATCTCCCAATGTTTATACAAAGCCTTTACGATTAACTACTCACCATATATACCTAACAACTAACAAACAAGTTACTTATCAAAGTTATATACAACGACCAACACAACTAAACTATCATAAACGTAAAATACCTTATATTCTATCATATCTATATTATCATCTTATCATTTAGTCTATGTAAAACTGACCTTCATAGTCATAACAGAAAATAACTTTGAAGGAATCAACTTAAATATATAAGATCATCTCACCTGTCATGTCTGGGTAAACCAAGGCCACGTACAAAGAGACAGCAGAAAGAGACAGAGGAGAAGAGAGAGAAAGAGAGAAAGAGACACATAAAGAGAGAGAGAGAGAGAGAGAGAGAGAGATAAGTTTAGAGTCACGTGTATGCATGTAGAATGTGTATACGAGTGTTATGTAAGTGTGTACGTGTATGCATCTGTGTACACCTACAACCCACCAATATATTCAAGTTCTTGATTAAAAATAAAGACGACTCCATTCTATTACGTGGGCAGCTGCGTAGATTACCTGGGCGTCTCGTACTGGACTAATTACCACAAGAGTCAAGCAGCTCATTATGTCCTACTCACCCTACAGCACCCACATGGCACTCCACACCAGCCATGTGGCAGTGTAGAGACTCATGTAGCACTGTTATTGATTTTGTGGCACTGTAAGGGTGTCATGTGGCATTATAAGGAGCTTCATGTGGCACTGAAAAGACACTCAAATGCCACTATCTGGGCTATTAATAGTACTGTCAATAAGAACTGCCCAACGGGCACAAGCCGCCTGGCACTGTAAGAAGTCACTTGGCACTGTGAACAAATCATCTCTGACACTGCAGAGTGCCATAAGGTACAAAACATTTAATACCAAAGTACCTTGGCATGGTACTGTAAACCAAGTACAGAAGTCTCAAAGAGGGCCATGACACTGCACAAGAGGCCCAAGGCACTGCTAAGAGGCCAAGAACTGCACTACTAGAAAGGAGCCAGGACACTGCACAAAGAGAGCCATGACACTGCTGAGAGGGCCAAGGGGGGTACCAAGAGGTCAGGCACTGTTCAAGAGGGCCAGGACACACCCGCACAAAGACAGGTAGTGCACAAGAGGGCCAAGGTGGTGCACAAGAGGGGCCAAGGTAGTGCACAAGAGGGTCAAGGCACTGTTCAGAGGGGAGCCAGGACACTGCAAGAGGAGCCAGGTAGTGCCTAAGAAGACCAAGGTAGTGCACAAGAGGGTCAGGCACTGCACAAGAGGGGCCAGGGCACTGCACAAGAGGAAGCGCATGACACTGCACAAGAGGGGCCAAGGTGGTGTGCAAGAGGGGTCAAGGTAGTGCACAAGAGGGCCAAGGTAGTGCACAAGAGGGCCAGGACACTGCACAAGAGAGCCATGACCTGCACAAGAGGGAGCCAAGGGTGTGCAAGAAGGTCGAGCACTGTTCAAGAGGGGCCAGGACGCACCACAAAGAGGAGAGCCAGGACACTGCACAAGAGAGCCAGGACACTGCACAAGGGAGCCAAGGACACTGCACAAAGAGGGGCCAGGACACTACAAAGAGCCAGGACACTGCACAAGAGGGACAGGACACTGCAAGAGAGCCAGGACACTGCTGGAGAGCCAGGACACTGCACAAGAGAGCCGGGACACTGCACAGAGAGCCAGGACACTGCACAAGAGAGCAGGACACTGCACTAAGAGAGCCAGGACACTGCAAGAGGCAGGACACCACCTGAGAGAGCCAGGACACTGCACAAAGAGGCCAGGACACTGCAAGAGAGCCAGGACACCGCACAAGAGGGCCAGGACACCGCACAAAGAGCCAGGACACTGCACAGAGAGAGCAGGACACCGCACAAGAGGGCCGGGACACTGCTACAAAGAAACCAGGACACACCCACAAGAGGGCCAGGGACACTGCACAAGAGAGGGCCAGGACACACTGCACAAGAGGGACAGGGACACTGCACAGAGGGAGCAGGACACTGCACAAGAGGGCCAGGACACTGCACAGAGGCAGGACACTGCACAAGAGGAGAGCCTGGACACTGCACCAAAGAGAGCCAGGACACTGCACAAGGGGAGCCGGGACACTGCACAAAGGCAGGACACTGCTGAAGAGGCCAGGACACTGCACAAGAGAGCAGGACACTGCACACAAAGAGCCAGGACACTGCAAGAGAGCAGGACACTGCACAAGAGAGCCAGGACACCGCACAAGAGACAGGACACCGCACAAGAGAGCCAGGACACTGCACAAGAGGGCCAGGACACCGCACAAGAGGGCCAAGGTGGTGCACAAGAGGGCCAAGGTGGTGCACAAGAGGTCAAGGCACTGCACAAGAGACAGGACACTGCTAAGAGGGCCAGGACACTGCACAAGAGGCAGGACACTGCACAAGAGAGCCAGGACACTGCACAAGAGAGAGCAGGACACTGCACAAGAGAGCCAGGACACTGCTGAGAGAGCAGGACACTGCACAAAGAGACCAGGACACCGCACAAGAATGAGTGGCGTTTCTAAGAGAGACCAAGGTAAGATGCCTAAGAGGGTCAGAGCCACGCACAAGAGGAGCCAGGACACTGCACAAGAGGGCCAGGACACTGCACAAGAGCCAGGACACTGCACAAGAGGGCCAGGACACCGCACAAAGAGACCAGGTAGCAGTGCAGAGGGCCAAGGGTAGTGCACAAGAGGTCAAGGCACTGCACAAGAGAACCAGGACACTGCACCAAAGAGGGCCAGGACACTGCACAAGAAGCCAGGACACTGCACAAGAGACCAGGACACCGCACAAGGGCCAGGACACACCGCACAAGGAGCCAAAGACACCTTACAGTCGTTCAAAAAAATAAAAAATCTAATATCAATAACGCCGGGAATCAAAGTCAGTTTCGCCAATATAATGTTTTTTTTTATGAGTTTGACAAAGTCTTTCACTTTATGGGGGAAAGAAAACGTAAAACTCAAACAATTTTTCCTGTGATTCAATCCTCTTGAATATAACCATCAACTGTGTATGTTTGAATGTAAAAACCTCAAGGATACTTTAGACGTTGAAACATAAAACTGTCTTATATCAGTAATATTACCCAAATGTTACACTTTCAGTTCATAAACTTATTACTTAATCATTAATAAACCATCGACATTAAACACATCCCTTTGAAGCTTTCCACACACACACACACACACACACACACACACCTTATTTCCCCAGATACACTCCTCGCCACTTCACAAACACAACCCCAACTATACACCACCAACATACACAGGAAAAATCCCACCACCCCCAACACACACACACACACACCACACACCACTATTCGAAGCATCAAATCAAACAGTGGTGCATGATGGCAAAACTCTCATGATCCAGGCAATGTCCACTTTAATCTTATCCCGTCTTTGACTATACATGACTCTTGCGATAATCTGCGGCTTTGTAGGTCTCGCTGACAGAGAAAAGGGGAGCACAGGACAACAGTGAAGCACAAACGCCAGAAGTGGAAGCTTGTTCCATAATCTGTCTCTGCTGTGGAGGTGATCTGTTCCGTAATGTAAATAACGCGAGTGTTTCCTGCAATTCCTCTTGTCATTTTTCATTCTTATGCAATAGGTAATAAAATACAAACAGATATAATTAGATATGAGGCTGACACGCAAACTGAACAGCTGTGTCAGGCGTCCCTCAAGATTAACACCATATCTGGCGATTACTTTATCAGCTTCAGAAGTTCCAGCAACACTATGAACCGTTTGGTGAGCTCATCTTTGTCGACGGTCGTTGATGCATCGAGAAGAAGTGATATGATGAAGATTTGCCCTCGCTGAAGTTAGTGTTTATGACCAACGACACAACGCGGGACCAACTACGATAATAGTAGT
>NW_024712594.1:0-12187 GCF_018991925.1 Homarus americanus
CTTCCTACTCCACATATCAAGAAGCGCTCAACACACTGACCGACCCTTTAGACTCTCACTGACCCTCACCACGACCTCATCTGCAAATGAGGTAAGAAGCTTCTACACCATCCCCGACACCGGCTCCTACTACCACCTGAGATCCCTAGTCCGAGAATTGCTCTTCGACACCACAACCGCATCCAGCCCAGCCCATACGTGCACGAACTGATCGCTATAAGAACAGCCCAGTCCCAACCATTGTAAAAATTATCGATAACTTGTAATAAATCAGTGTACTCACTCCCAGTAAACACTACTCCTTGCACTGTCACTATGTTGAAATGAACTGTCGTTTGAGCTTTTCCCCAGCTAGTTATTATATGTCTTATTTGTGTCACTCATGTTACTTGTATATTATTTGTAATTCGTAACCCATTCCCCAAATATGTAACTGTATATTTTCAGTCTTCTGGCTGCCAAGCTCTTTTAATAAACCGTTAATTATTATTATTATTATTATTATTTATATGTTGGCCCATACCAACTCACTCCCCTGAACCCTCCTCCCCAGCGGACTATCAACAAGTTCTTGCCATAAGGTACTATCTCATTTGGCCAAGGAATGGAACCAGTGATGAATAGTGGTGAACAGTGCTTAACTCAGTGAAAAACAACTCGGCAGTTGAGTCTTACCCAAGCTAGCTAACCACCTTCACACAGTGAGGTCCCAGGTACCCAGTTATACTTCCCCTGAGACTCCACGATAGAGAGGCCTGGGACCACACCTCACCCACTTGAATGAGTGAGTCATGTCGACCACGTGGTGTCCCCAAGATGCTACGACAACACGTAGTGAATGTTTTGCTACAGCATCATCATGTGAATTTCCTCATAACCCCATCTGTGAGGTAACTGCTACATCATCAGGCCCCTCATAACGCCATCTGTGAGGGAGTTACTACACTACGTGTCTGGTGTTCAACATCTCACCTTACATGATCTACGCGTGCAAACATTAATCTGTATGTTCACTGTGTGCTCCTTCACCTTTCTCTAATGAGGGCTTTTTTTAAACCACCAATTTATGATGTACTAAGTCATTTGTGTCCAATGTATACTTTCGAAAAGCCCTTGTTTGGGGAAGGTAGGAGAGAGTAGTCGTCATTATTGTCCCAGCCACATTATTTATTTCTATATATAAGTAATGCAGGCTGGTTTTTAAATACCTCAATCCCCTAACGGTGCCGTTTGTATATTAAGAAATACCGAAGCCATACAGTACAACACCAGCGAATATGAAGTATCACTGTAACCAGCAACTGTTACTCACTCATACCTACATACATATAGAGAGTCTTTACAGAATGATAGCAGACACGAGGAAGACGAACAACAAGAGGAGAAGAGTTAGAAGAAAATCAACTTCAAGCTAAGAAGAAGAATACCAAGACATTTCCTCCAAACAAGAAAACAACACACACAATCAAGCCGACCAAACACTGAGAAACCATGGCGGAACCCAACATGCACCGGACGCTTGACCTGACTCTATCCTGCGGCATCCAGGCGAGTTGCTGCTTAAAGTCCCTCACGCAAGCGCTGTTTAGCCACTGCACCTATTCTATCCTCCTAAAATTCACTTCAATCCCCCCCTGCCACTAGCATGTTATGTATGTATGTATGTATGTATGTATGTATGTATGTATGTATGTATGAATGAATGATAACTGCAACTTTGTGTATTAAAACTCATTACTCTTACCGAAGTAATATAGTGCGTGGTTATGTTATGTCATGTTAGGATAGATTATAAACTACATTGGTTTACATTTCGTGAGGTTCGGTGACGCTACAGGAAGTTAGGTGAGGTACCTGGAGGTTAGGTGAATGTTGACTGACTGACTGACAATTATTAGGAAGTGGTTCCAACACGTTCACGCACAACCTATACTCATACCACAAGTCCAGAATTAGAGAGGATCATGTTATTGGATATATTTTCAACGATTTACTCAGTGTCTAACCAACTCTTTTGCGATTTAAATGTGGACCTAAAATTAGGTCCGTATATTTGTTTGTCGTGGTGGTGGTGGTGGTGGTGGTGTGCGCCCGTCCATCAGGTTGATTAACCACCAAAACCATAAAGGGTGCGGCCCTGCCGTTTCAGGGCATAAACCACATCCATGGCGGTGACGGTCTTCCTTTTTGCGTGCTCGGTGTAGGTGACGGCGTCACGGATGACGTTCTCCAGAAACACCTTGAGGACGCCGCAGGTCTCCTCGTAGATGAGGCCGGATATACGTTTAACACCTCCACGCCGAGCTAGACGACGAATGGCGGGCTTGGTGATACCCTGGATGTTGTCACGAAGCACCTTACGATGACGCTTGGCGCCACCCTTTCCAAGTCCCTTGCCGCCTTTGCCTCGTCCAGTCATGTTGTTGTGGTTGCTACTACAGGTGGTCCTGGTGTGGCTTCGCCCACGGTTTGGTGGGAGTAGGTGGCGTGCTGTGGACGCAGCGGTAGTATCGTTCATCCAAGGCCGTCCCTCCCTCTTGGAGGTGGGGCGTAGCTTGCGGATGACGCATGCGGCACTCGTGGCCAATGAGGTGGCCACTGAGGTGGAGAATGTCTGTATATAAGCCCGCCCGCCTGCCGGGCCGCCACCCTCCGCCGATGTCACGCAGCAATTTCCATGTGGGGAAAACATCGAGACACAGGCCGTCAAAGTAACCCTCCAAGAACGGGAATTAACTGTTCACAACATCTACAAGAACCCAAGGGGCTCACTGGAGGTTACTCAATTGGCTCATAGAGGATTTCCTTGCACATCATCGCTGCAAACAGGCGGCACGCTGCACCTCAAGATACACCCGAGATCTGCCTCCTGAACACCGGAGAGCCCACCCACACGAGGGGAGGAAGGCTAGATCTAACCTTCGTCTCCAGTGCACTACAGCCTTCGGCCTCCTGGCAGATACACCCCACGCTGACCAGTGACCACTTCGCCACCCTAACAACGCTCAAGGTGAACAAACTCCCCACTCCACCCCCCCCGAGATGGAGATACAACACTCAAAAGGCAGACTGGGGACTCTTCAAGAAACACCTGGCTAAGTGGCGCGAAAAATCACAGCCGGCCGGCGCAGCACCCGCGGATGAGACAACCCTCCACCACCAATTGGTCGAGGCGTTTCACCTAGCGGCAGAAGAGGCTATCCCAAAAACAAAACCCACATCAAGACAGTACAATGATTACTGGTACTACTGTCCCAGGGTGAAAGAACTCAACCACAGAGTGAACATGGCCCGAAGAAACTACAGGAGACATCCCACGGCAACAAACAGACATCTCCTGCAAGTCATAGTCAAGGATACCAGGGAAGAGAAGGAAGAAATTAAAAACGCAAGCTGGCTCAAGTGGTGCTCCGAACTCAACGAGCACACCACCCTTGGCAAGATGTGGGCCCAGATCCGAAGGGCATCTGGGAAGGCAACACCACCACCACCAACTCATCCCAACCCAGAAGAGGAAGCCGAGAGACTTGCAAAACTGTTCTCTGACCGAGCAGCAACGAAGAACCTCCCGAGACAGGCGGAGGAGACACAACGGCGTCTGCGACAGGTCAGACTCCAGATGATCCAAGAGGCCTGCAACAGTGAAGATGACACTGACAGACCATTCAACCAGCAAGAACTCCAGAAGTCGCTAAAACGAAGCAAGGATACAGCTCCAGGGGCCGACAGGATAACCTACTCCATGCTCTCTCATGCCGGTACAGCCGGACACGAGGCTCTGCTGCAAGCCATCAATGCTGCGTGGACAGCACAAAGACTCCCACCGGAATGGAAGAAGGCAGATATACAGCCCATTCCGAAGCCCAGAGAACCAGACAAGCCGAGGCCCATCTCCCTTCTCAGCTGCATAGCGAAGACCGGAGAAAGAATGGCTCTCAACCGACTCAAGTGGAAAGTAGGCAGCCCACACCCTCACATCTTTGCTTACACCGAGAACACCGGCACAGGCAACAACATCGCCGAGATACTCAGCACAGTGGACAACAAACCAGCTCTGGTGGTCTTCCTCGACCTGGAGAAAGCCTTCGAACCAGCAAATCCTTTGGCCATTACAACTACGCTCGCTAAAAAAGGCGTCAAAGGAAGGTTGCTGGGGTGGATCCAGAACTACCTCACACAGAGAGAAGCACGAGTACGCTTTCAGGGAGCAACCTCAGCTACAGGGTCCACGAAAACGGAACCCCACAAGGAGGCATCCTCAGTCCAATGCTGTTCAATGTCCTGATGGAAAATCTAGTCAAACTTCCCTTCAGACAAACAGCCAAGCTCCTATGCTATGCAGACGACTTACAGCTCATAGTAAGAGGATCGAACAGACTAGCCAACACGCAACACGCACTCCAACTTATAGAAGAGGAGTGCAACAGACTTGGACTCAAGATAAATCCAGCCAAGTCGAAAGCGATGGCCATCTGCACAGACACACCAGACAAGATGCTCTCCATACAAAACACGCCGGTAGTCTGGACCAACGCCCACCAGTGTCTTGGAATCTGGTTTGACCAGAAACTCACCTTCAAGCCGCAACTCGAGTATCTCAGGCACAGGACGAAGAGCAGACACAATATAATGAGGTCGCTCACCAGCAAACCAGCAGGAGCAAACCTTCATGTGCTCAAAGCCTACTACACAGCCGCCATCAGATCGCTGGTAGATTACAGTGCTCCAGCACTCATTGGACTGAGAGAAGACCAAATAGCTAAGCTAGAAGTCATCCAAAACAATGCTCTCAGGACCATGCTCGGAGCACTCATGTGGACCAGAATTTGCAATCTGCAAATGGAAACCGAGCTACCACCCCTGGCAGTACGAGTCAAGCAGGTGACAGCCGGTCTCCTCGCCAAAATCTGTAGAGCAGACAAGCCCACAGTTGCCAAGAATCGAATCAGTGCCTCCCTCCACCTCGACCACAGAGTGCGAGGGGCCACCTGGTCGCACGAGGCAAGCGAGGTCATCCGACACCTGCAAGCAGAAACACTCGTCAAGAACAAACAAGACACACGAGACAATGGTTACACTGTTCCTCCACCATGGAGCCCTCCACCAGCCACACTCAAATTCACCGACCTCGGCGATAGTAAAGCCAACCTCCAGAAGGAGGACCTCCAAAAAATATCTCTCCAAGCCATAGCCACCGAGACACCGGCTGATGCAGCATCATACTTCACAGACGGCTCGGTGGACCCAAAACATCACAGATCCGGAGCGGCCTTCTACACCCAAGGTCAGACCCTCCAATGGAGACTTTCCAACGACTGCTCCACCCTACAAACAGAACTGGTAGCAATCTCAAAGGCCCTACAACACGCTGCAACACAACACAACAAGTCCGTCATAATTCACACGGACTCGAAATCGGCCATGCAGGCGCTGCAACACAGTCAACCAAGAGACAACGTCCACATCATCACCTCGATCCTCGCACAGCTACAGGAATTCCAAAGCCAAAACCGACCAGTCGTCTTACACTGGATTCCCAGTCATGTAGGGATCGGAGGAAACGACGTGGCAGACGAAGCAGCCAAGGCAGCTACACGCTCCAGTAGCGTACACATCCAAGTTCCAGCAAGTGTGCAACAGATCAAGAATCACCTCAGAAAGACTACCAAGCTCCACATCAAAAAGAGCTTCCTTCACGCACTCAACGCTGGTTCCCAATCAGCCAAATGGTACCTGGCGGCCACAAAAGGGGAACCACCTTTCGCAGACAAGAAAACTCCAAGACAAACCCAAGTCAGCCTTCACCGACTACGACTAGGGTACAAGTGCTCCTGGCAGATGATCGGAAACGACGTCATAGAATGCACCTACTGTCAGGAGCCAGCAGCCAACCCACTTGAACACTATCTCCTCGATTGCGAGGTCACACAAAGCCTCCGAGACAGAACTCAAATCTCCCAAGAAACACACACAACACCAGCGGCCACTCTAACCCGAAAGGCCCATACAGACCACATTCACCACCTACTCCGGGTCATCACACGATACCCACCACCCAGATAGCTTAGTAAGCATCCTCTCCCAGCAAGTGCGGACCCCAGTTCGGGGGGCGCGCCACTCCGAGGCTGACCACGTCCAAGAGTGGGGGCCGGTGGTAAGCGTCCACTGATCGGGGGTCCGCTCACACTTGCAAACTGCAGTATCCCTCCAATCTGCAGGTGGGACCACCTCCAAACCCAATCCGGTCTGGCTGCTCCTGGAGCTCCAGCCGGAACCACCAAACGGGCCGCCTATAGGCAAAGGCCCGTGTCGGACTACGGTCCGACAATCTATACAACAACAACAACAACAACCGGGCCGCCCGTATTGACTATTTCGTCGTCGAGATGGCCCGTACTAAACAGACTGCCCGCAAGTCCACTGGAGGCAAGGCTCCACGGAAGCAGCTTGCCACCAAGGCAGCTCGCAAGTCCGCCCCAGCCACCGGTGGTGTCAAGAAGCCCCATCGTTACAGGCCCGGAACCGTCGCCCTTCGCGAGATCCGTCGTTACCAGAAGAGCACAGAGCTACTCATCAGGAAGCTGCCCTTCCAGCGCCTGGTGCGTGAGATCGCCCAGGATTTCAAGACTGACCTGCGCTTCCAGTCGTCTGCCGTCATGGCTTTGCAGGAAGCCTCTGAGGCTTACCTGGTGGGTCTTTTCGAGGACACCAACCTGTGTGCCATTCACGCCAAGCGCGTTACCATCATGCCCAAGGACATCCAGCTGGCCCGGCGCATCCGCGGAGAGCGTGCTTAAGTCCTCTTCCTTGGGGACAAACAAAAAGCACAACAAAACCTACCAGACATCTATAACTCGGCCCTTCTCAGGGCCAAAGAACTGTTCTGAAGATAATTTTCTTGACAATCGAAATGGTTGGTGGTAGGAGAGCGTTAATTTCGGTTACCCAAATCGCCTAACGGTAAGTTGGTAACAGTCGTGCAGGCACGAATGTATAGTAGGTCATCAATTCGGGAGGTGGGTGGGTGCAAAAAACAAGAGCTAGTAACAAATTAATAAATAAAGAATAAGTAAGTAAATAAATAACTAAAATAAAAGAAAATTCAATAAAATAAAATAAAATGAATTGTTTACATGAAATAGGCGTGCTGCAAACAAGAAATGAAACCCAAACACACTCCATGTATGTCACTTTGCAGTGGGTGTAAAAGTACTCCACGCAGAATTTATTTATTTATTTATAATGTTTCGATTTAGTCCTGTTTCTACGCCAATAGAGAATGCAGATTATTATAATTTTTTTTTATTTATTTCCCTCTCCATATATCACTGTCGGTAACTGTCTCTTTAACATGTAACTGTGGCTCCGATGGAGCCGATTAGGTTGTAGTAGTGGGATGGCGTGTTTGTTGTGCACAAGTAACCTCTTACTTGGAAGAGGTGTACTTGGTGACAGCCTTGGTGCCCTCAGACACGGCATGCTTGGCCAGTTCACCGGGCAGCAAGAGTCGGACAGCTGTCTGGATTTCCCGACTTGTAATGGTGGAGCGTTTGTTGTAGTGCGCCAGGCGGGAAGCCTCGGCAGCGATGCGCTCGAAGATGTCGTTCACGAAAGAGTTCATGATGGACATGGCTTTGGAGGAGACTCCTGTGTCGGGGTGCACTTGCTTCAGTACCTTGTAGATGTAGATGCTGTAGCTTTCCTTCCTCCTGCGCTTCTTCTTCTTGTCACCCTTGGCAATGGCCTTCTGGGCCTTTCCAGCCTTCTTGGCAGCCTTTCCGGAAGTTTTGGGAGGCATGGCGGCACAGTTACTCGTGGCGCGGAGCGAGAGAATTGAAAACTGGCCCGACTAACTTTTCCTTATATACCGAGCGGGCCGCCCAGGATCAGACTGGCTGCAGCTACGGCTCTCTTACATTGGTTGGGTCCGCGAGACGGCCACCTGGCCTGATCCTGAGCTTGGTATAAAAGACCAAGGTGGCGGGCGGAAATTTAACTCCTATCACGAAAAGCAGGAGCAGCAACATGTCAGGACGCGGCAAGGGAGGCAAGGGCAAAGTCCCTAGCAGTCGACTCAGTTCTCGTGTAGGATCCACCGTCTTGCAACTGGTGCTGGAGGCACGTACCTTGCAGCCGTCATGGAGTACCTGGCAGCAGAAGTGCTCGAGCTGGCCGGTAACGCCGCCCGCGACAACAAGAAGACCCGCATTATCCCGCGTCATCTTCAGCTGGCCATTCGCAATGACGAGGAGCTGAACAAGCTCCTGTCTGGAGTCACCATTGCCCAAGGGGGTGTCCTTCCTAACATCCAAGCTGTGCTCCTCCCCAAGAAGACAGAGAAGAAATAAGAACCCAAGGTTCGTTCACACAAGACAACCTAACCAAACAGGCTCCTTTCGGAGCCACAGGATATCACTTAAAGAGAGAAATATACGACATCAACGTTTTGCAGGATAACACTCTGTGGAAATTGAGTGTAAATGTTTTAGAATGGTGTAGATGTGAAGGGCGGTTGGGGGGGCCTGGGGTGGGGGACTTAAACGGGACTTAGAAGGGCGCAAGAAGCAGCAGCAGCCAGGGAGGCGACCTTATTTTCAGTCAGGTTCATACACAAAGAAATACATCAGATTCATTGACAGTACAGTACACATTTACCAGTGTGGGCTAGCCAATTTGGGATAAAGAGCAAGAATGTAATGTCCTCAATGAAGTAATGACATAGTTCAAGATACAATAAGTGAGGTGGCCTGAAGTCTTTGACAGTGTCACATTCAATAATATAGTGCTTTAAAGGTGTATCACAAAGTTTACATGCTGAGTGTTCCGGTATGGGTACAGCGTTACTAACTAGCCAGATGTGTCTGTATCCTAACCTAATTCTGGCCACGACTACATCACACAGGCAAGTTGTTTGGACACTCTTCCTAGCCCCCTTGGTCCCTGTTCACCTACCTACTGTAGCAGTAAGTAGGTACCTGTTGTAAATCGAAAGGTTGCCAATTCGTAATCAGGGAAAGTTGATTGAGCTTCTAAACTTGAACTGACATAATCCGAGGAGTGGTGATCCGAGGATCACAGACACTATATCTCCCACTACAAATCCCTTCCTAACCTCCTGCTCCTTCCTCTGTCCTCCCCAAATTTAACCATGCTATCGCAAAGGTAATAATACAGGTAGAGACAACAACATATTTTCCTATTGTCTTATTATATATTAATAACAGAAACGCTGCCGCCATCCCGGAGGCTATACATTGTCTCACTGTTCATTACCATACCTTCCATTGCAGCGTATTATACATCTTCCCGGACCTGACCACCCACGACTGATATCGTCAACAACAACTCACGAGCGTTTCCGGTTTATCGAGCATTAGCTTGCCCTCCCCACTGGTGGTGTGAGTGACCCACACTCCAGCTGGAGAGCAGTTATAGCGCGATATTCCCGGCGTGGTTTGAGCCCTTTTCCTTCTACTACTATTTTTCCTTTTTCGCTCTGGCCTAGGTACCTGCACCCTCAAAAGTGTATTCGTCCTGCGGTCCCCCCTGTAACTGTTCACCTCCCTCCCAGGAGATTGTGAACACGAAAGGGGGTCGGAGCAAAACCCTCCCCAGCCGAGTCTTTCCAGGAAAACCGTGATCGTGCGGGTCCACCTGGAAAGAGGGTCGCAATCCTTATCCTTCCCAAATAGGCACACTTAGCTCACGTCTATAAGTGAGCAGTCACATACACTAGGAAGTAGGCTTCCCCAATCGGGGCTCCGGGAGAGAAGCTCAGGAACCACTCTACGACCACCAGCTAGTGGGGAGTGCTGTAATTCCTCTGCTATTTACTCAAACGGAATAGGTAGGATTTAAAAAAAAAAAAAATAAAAAAAAAATAAAAAATAAACCCGGTTATGGAGCGCGTACGCCCTCCTAACCGCGATCCCCGCCTGAACCGCCAACCTGACGACCCGAACTACGACAGGCTTCGCACAGAGAAAGCAGACCAGTTACGCGCCTTCAACGAAGCCCTGAAAAGTAGGAACTCTGCCACCACCTCCAACAACTCCACCACCACCACCACCTCCACCACCACCACCTCCACCACCACCACCACTGCTACCGCTACTGAGGACAACTGGACGAAGGTAGAAAACAAGAAACGCCGACGTGCTTTTTCGGGAAACGAATGCCGTCAAGCAGCCCCAAAGGCACCCATCACCACCACCAGCTCACCGCCAACGACACTGCCAAAATTCCGGATCACGAAAACGGACGCAAAAACAACATATGCCGCCGTCACAGAGATGGAAAAGCTAAATCCTCTGGCCAAGTTCTCAGTGCGGCCCAACCTAAAGGGGGAGATGATCGTTCACCCCAAAGACAAGAACTCCGCCACCACCCTCGACACTTACCTGCAAAACACCACCACCATTACTTCAACCAAGCTAGACCCCGCCCAGAAACTGATGAAGTCGGTAGTCCTCCGGTACCCAAAGGAACTACCTCTCGAACCCCTGGAGAACCACCCGAAGATCCTAAAAGCCGAGAGATGTTCTCCCCTGTCCGACAAGACGGCCACCACGAAACAAGTCCTCATAACGCACTACGGCTCACCCCCCAGCACCATAGACCTCAAAACCTGGGGGATCTACGAAGTGAGGCCCTTCGTCCCAGAGCCCCTGCGATGCTTCAGATGCCAGAAATACGGGCACCATCAGACAAGGTGCACGTACAGGGAAATCTGCGCATTCTGCGCACAGAAGCACGGCACACAGTCCTGCCTCACCAAGCTGAAAAATGGGGAAAAAATTGCCCCCAAGTGTGCCAACTGCGGAGGCAAACACCACGCCTGGAATCCTGGATGCTCCGAGAGAACAAAGAGGGTCCAGGCAAACCGACCAGCAGCAAGACCGGCCCCCACCGCCTACACACCAGCCCCACCAAGTACCTTCGTGTGGGGAACCCAAAGGCCCAAACAATTAAGACAACCTCCTCAGCCAGTCAACACCCAAAGTGCAGCCCAGTTTCCGGGCCTCACTACAGCCACACCTCAGCCACCCAAGCAGCAGACAACGACAACCACGAGAAAGACAAAAGAAGCACACACCAAGGCACCAGGAGGAATGATACACATATCAGAACTAGCCAAGGTACTGACATCCTTCGCGGAGGGCCTAGCCGGACTACTGGGCCACAAGATCCAACCCACACAGCTCCAAATACTCATGGGGAGCGTCCTCGGGCAAGTCGCCACAGCTCCAGCCACCTCAGTGGAGGAAGCCACGCCGGTCCGCACACGAGTAACAGCCGAGGTACACTCTACACCGAAGAAGGCCACCAGAGAACCCAAGACACCGACAGCTCCCAAGATACCGACAGCTCCCAGAAAGAAACTGGACGTTTCAACTCCCCTGAACCGAACCACGGCCCAGAAGGCAAAAACCATAGAACACGAAGACATGGACCTGATTCAGTTGGAATCGAACTTGGACATCTCCATCGAGGACCTCCAGAAGTCCCCGATGAAACAGTGGTGGAAAACGTCAGCACCCTGAACATCCTAACATGGAATGCTCAGGGCATCAAAAACAAGAAACACCTCCTACAAGAAGCAGCAGCCAAGGACAAGCTTGACATCATACTCCTACAAGAAACACTTCTACAAGAACACCACTGTTTCAAATTCAGCGGTTACAAGACATACAGGAGGCATTTCACGCAGGCGTCAACTAGAGGATGTATGATCTTGGTCAAGTCAAGCATACCCTCCGCCGATGTCACGCAGCAATTTCCATGTGGGGAAAACATCGAGACACAGGCCGTCAAAGTAACCCTCCAAGAACGGGAATTAACTGTTCACAACATCTACAAGAACCCAAGGGGCTCACTGGAGGTTACTCAATTATTTGCTTCGGCCGCCGACCACGCCACACTCATAGGAGGGGATTTCAACGCACATCATCCCTTCCTAAGCTCGGCAAGCCCCACAAATGAAGACGGCCTACACCTATACACCACCTTTCAAGATACACCTGAGATCTGCCTCCTGAACACCGGAGAGCCCACCCACACTAGGGGAGGAAGGCTAGATCTAACCTTCGTCTCCAGTGCACTACAGCCTTCGGCCTCCTGGCAGATACACCCCACGCTGACCAGTGACCACTTCGCCACCCTAACAACGCTGAAGGTGAACAAACTC
>NW_024712595.1:0-13375 GCF_018991925.1 Homarus americanus
ACTACATCACCTGGCCTGGATGACGAGAAACACTACATCACCTGGCCTGGATGACGAGAAACACTACATCACTTGGGCTGGATGACGAGAAACACTACCTCACCTGGCCTGGATGACGAGAAACACTACATCACCTGGCCTGGATGACGAGAAACACTACATCACCTGGCCTCGATGACGAGAAACACTACATCACCTGGCCTGGATGACGAGAAACACTACATCACCTGGCCTGGATGACGAGAAACACTACATCACTACATCATAGTTATTTATTTTAGTTGAGTAAATTTTCTCGGGATATGAAGGATAAAAATGGTGTGTGTGTGTGTGTGTGTGAGTGTGTGTGTGTGTGTGTGTGTGTGTGTGTGTGTGTTATAATCTTAAAGCGTTCACGTATATGTAAAAGCTTGTAAACCCGGACCATTACGCTCACCATCACCATTAAAACTCACCATCACCTCTTCTCTTATATCTCACCATCATTCCTTTTAGCTATCTTTTTTATCATTACTTCTTCATTCATACTTCAGTGGTGCACCAGTAACCCTTCACCAGCATCGGTCCTCTAGTGAATAGTTCCTCCAGTCACCTCACCATCATTTCACCATAATATCACCATTCTCATCGTTACCTCACTGTGGCCTTCCCAAGAACTTCACCATCTCTTTTCCTATCACCATCACCTCACCATTACTTCACCATAACACCAGGGTCCGTTGCTACCCACACGATGACGTCACCATCTGCAACGAGGACAATTTTTCTACTCCATGTCCGGTGCTTCTGGCTCGTGTGAGTAACCATAGTGTAGGTGTAGACAGCGGTGGTGAGAGTGCACTTGGTAGGCCTCTCCATTGTGGGTGAGAGTATGAAAGGCAGACACTCATAATATTTAAAGTGTTTACCATGGAAGCTGTGACCCGCCCCTAGTTCGCCAGGCCACCGCCAGGGGGACATTGATCAACATTCCAGAAGTTGTATTTATGTTACTTGTGGTATTTTTGCAGTTTTTCTTCAATAATTGATTTATTTTCGCAGTTCTTAACGTGATTTTAAACTCAAATAGCAGAGTTACCGTGGCGCTGTTGTTTATAACTGTTTGGTATTCTTTTGTATGTGTTTTGGTACAGGTTCTTGCAAAATGTCTTCATGATTCACGACACTCATACACACGACAGTCAAACACGCACACACAAGTGTATCTTGAGTTAGTAGCCAAGATTGGCTGTAAAAGGGCCACACACAGCTTCAATACAATTGTAACTCTGTTATTTGAGTATAAATTCATACAAATCCTGAGAAAAACTACGAAAATATATGAATTATTAAAGAAAAACAACAAAACCACCTTCATAAAAGCCGACAGTAGACCCCTGGCGGGGGCCTGACGAACTACGTCTAGCACCGCCGGGACCAGTTCGAGGCTGGGCCCAGCCAGTTGCTTTTTTTTTTAATGGGAATTAACCCACCCGGGCACAGATCAAACGACCCACAACGGGGCCTGGGGGGAGGGGGGCGAAAAAGGAACAGAAATAAATTTAAAATATAGAAGAAAAAGGTTATACTGTGTTAATGTACACCAGTAGGAGGGTTTCTGTTTACTGGGGTTGGCGTCTCTTGGTGCCGCAGTAGGTGATTGGTGCTTTGGTAGTTAGTTTGTCTAACTGTCTCTGTCCGTCTGTCTCTCAGTCTCTGTCTGTCTTTGTATCTCTGTTTGTCTGTCCGTCAGTCTGTCTCTGTCTGCCAGTCTATTTTTACAATGTCTGTCACTGTTTGTCTGTGTCTGTGTTTGTCTCGTTCTGTCTATCTGTCTGTCTCAGCCTCTCTGTCTTTCCACTATGTCGGTCTCTGGCTGTCTGTTCTGTCTCTCTGTCTGTCTGTCTTTCTGTCTGTCTGTTTTTTGTTGAAGGGAGTTGTTGAGTTAGGTTGTTTTTATTGAGAGGGTTGTCGCTGAGGTTGGGTATGGAGAATTGTAAGTATTTCTGTGCGGCTTTGTCTGGGGGGGGGTGTTGCTGTGTTTGGAGGTTGGTTGGTATTTTATTTTATTGTATTTATTTATTATTTTATTTTATTTTTTATTTTTTTATTTATTAATTTATTTATTTATTTTTATTTTGTTAATTATTTATTTATTTTTTGTTGGGGGGTGGGGGGGGGCGGTGGTCGGGTATGTTGATTTATAGGATAGGATTCCTTAGGGAGGATTTGTAGACAGACAGACAAACAGAGACAGTTAGAAAAACAGACAGACGGACGGACACAGACAGACAGACATTAAACAGACAGACACACAGAAACAGACAGAAACCGTCAGACAAACGGACAAACACACCGAAAGACACAGACAGAAAAAGACATACAGACAGACAAACAGACGAGCGGAGACAGACAGACAGTCGGAGACAGACAGGGAGAGACAGCCAATCTTGGCTACTAACTCAAGATAAAGAAGGAATCGCCGTAAATAAGAAGGTCCGGCGCTCTTCTCAGGCTCGACCGCTGTCACCCAAACTGAAACAGACAACTGTCCCTTGACTCACCACGTAACCATAACGTATCTGATTGAGTTGTTAAGCAACAGGAACACTTTGGTAAAAGAAGAAATAATAACAACTTGTAGGAATCTCTCTGTCTGTCTGTTGGTCTCTGTCATGTCTGTCAGTGTCTCTGCCTGTGTGTCTCAGTCTCTGTCTGTCTTTATATCTCAATCTCTGTCTGTGTGTCTCTGTGTCCGTTTCTTTCTGTCTGCCTGTCTGTCTGTTTGTCGCAGACACAAGCAGACAACTGACAGACAGACAGACGGAGAAATAGAGGGACAGACAGAAACAGAGACGGCGACATAGACTAACATATAGACGAAAGAGACAGACAGACAGAAAAACAGAGGCAGAAAATCAGAAAGACAGACAGATCGATATTGTGAGACAGACTGGCAGAAACATTCAGACACAGAGACACAGATAGATGGGGGATGGGGGGATTCCACACCCTTCCCAGTCGGAGGGTCCTGATACCTTCCGTTGCCAACTACCGGATGGTACCATTCTCCACCTCCCAGGATGGGTGTGGATGGGGGATGGGGGGATTCCACACCCTTCCCAGTCGGAGGGTCCTGATACCTTCCGTTGCCAACTACCGGATGGTGCCATTCCCCACCTCCCAGGATGGGTGAGAGGATGATGGGTGTGGGTGGGTGGTTATAGTCGGGATGTCCTACACCCCCAATACACCACCCTACCCAACACTACCCTATTTTATGACGTATTATTTGTGCTGTCTCAATTCTGATGTTGTTGACAAATGACCAGGAATTACAGTAATTATAAATGTTCTAATTATTATTCTCAATTATATTAATCATTTAAGTTAAAAAAACACCAAAAGAATCGAACGACCCACCGCAACGCAACGAACCCAACGACCCACCGCAACGAACCCAACGACCCAACGCAACGCAACGAACCCAACGACCCAACGCAACGCAACGAACCCAACGACCCAACGACCCACCGCAACGAACCCAACGACCCACCGCAACGCAACGAACCCAACGACCCACCGCAACGCAACGAACCCAACGACCCACCGCAACGAACCCAATGACCCATCGCAACGAACCCAACGACCCAACGCAACGAACCCAACGACCCACCGCAACGCAACGACCCACTACACTTTTTTTTCTTTTTTTACTACTACCCTACACTTTCCTTTTTCTTTTTTTTTACTACTACCCCCTCACTACATACTTTCTTTTTTACTACACTACCCTACACTACACTTTTCTTTTTTTTTTTCTACTACCCCTACACTTTTTCTTTTTTTTTTACTACCTACCTACCACTTTTTTTTATTTTTTATTTTTTTATTTTTTTATTTATTTTTTTTTTTAGTACACCACCCACTGCACTACCCTCTCATCATCCCTCTCTTCCCACCCACCCCTTCATCCTCTCACCCTTCCCAGTCAGTGGTTCTTGGTACCTTCTGTTGTTGGCTGACGGATGGTACCATTCCCCACCTCCCAGGATGGGTGAGAGGATGATGGGTGTGGGTGGGGGGTTATAGACAGGATGTCCTACCCTACCTAACCTTACCTTACCTTACACCACCCCACACCACCCTACCCAACACTTCACCACCCTTCACCACGCACTTGGCCTTGCCTCGATCTAGGACTGGAGGAGCTAGATAGAGGTACTTACTTCGTCGTGTCACAGGCAGGGGAATTACTATCGACTTTTTGGAAGGTCTATTTATGTTACATTAGCTGTTTTTCCTGTTTTTCTTTAATAATTCATATATTTACGCAGTCGACCTCCAAAAGTAGACGTTTATTAACATAGAGATATAATGGGGCACTCCGTACAACATTCAAGCTATGTGGGCGTGTATGACTTGTCTTCTTGTGTACATGACTCTCGTGTGTGTGTGTGTGCGTGTATGACTGTCTTGTGCATATGACTGCCATGTATGTGTGTGTATGACTATCTTGTTGTGTACATGACTGTCGTGTGTGCGTGTATGACTGTCTTGTTGTGCATATGACTGCCATGTATGTGCGACTGTATGACTATCTTGTTGTGTACATGACTGTCGTGTGTGTGTGTATGACTTTCTTGTTGTGTACATGACTGTCGTGTATGACTGTCTTGTGCATATGACTGCCATGTATGTGTGTGTATGACTATCTTGTTGTGTACATGACTGTCGTGTGTGTGTGTGTATGACTTTCTTGTTGTGTACATGACTGTCGTTTGTGTGCGTGTATGACTTGTCTTCTTGTGTACATGACTCTCGGGTGTGTGTGTGCGTGTATGACTGTCTTGTGCATATGACTGCCATGTATGTGTGTGTATGACTGTCTTGTGTATATGACTGCCATGTATGTGTGTGTATGACTATCTTGTGTATATGTCTGTTGGATTCTCAAGTCTTTGTCCACTAAATTCCCTCACCTAAACCTTCTCCATTACCACACCCCTCATCCCCCACCCTCCACCCTCACCCCGCCAACCCCCATCCCCCACCCTCACTCCCCCCACCCTTACCCCCAAATGGTGAATTCATCTACTGTAAGTCACTCTTTTAAATTGGGGCATTAAAAAAACAAAAAAGCGTCAAAACAACAGAGACTCGACCGGCTCACTACCTACCATGTTGATTGCCCGCACAAGATGGACGAACAGACAGAATCTCATAAAAATAAAGTTCTTTTTTTTCGCCCCCCAGGCTCCGTTGTGGGTCGTTTGACCTGTGCCCGGGTTGGCTAATTCCCGTAAAAAAACCACACACAAGAGAGAGATAGAGGAGAACACAATATCAACTTAGTAAATCCTCCTTCCATTTCATTTCCAGGAACAACTTCAGTTCTCCACGAGGTTCACCCGTGGACAGCCATCGTTATTGGAACAAGGGGAAATTTCGTCCGGGAACTATTTTTGAAACCAAAAGAAAGAAAATTGATTTGGATGGACATAAAATGTATAAATCTGCAAAGGAATAATATTTGTTATACGATATACTCCATACAGAACAGCACATGCAGAATTGTATTGTTCTTTTTAAAAGCGGTCCATGTTTGTGTACGAAAAATGCCGCCAGCCTCTACAGCGCCGTTTATATCCTCCTAATTCGCCTAACCATCATAAAAGGTAAGCCTTTAAGATAACTAATACAACTAATTTATGTGTAGAAATGTATGGAAATAAAATTGAACTAAAAAAAAGTCGTAAATGGTCTATTTGAAGAGTGGTGAGAACAGCTTCCTCTGGGATCTTGAATGACGTCCTTTATCAGAATTAATATCGACCCAATTTTCGTAATGAGGGCAATTAATAACAGTCCAGCACTACCAAAATAATCATTTCCTTAGTATAATTACTTATTAGCCTAGATTTCATATTTTAATAAGTCCAAATATGAGAGGGAACTAGTGCTAGGTACTTCCCAGGCATGTTTCATTTGTGCATCAGTTTAACCACAATTTGCTACTAATAAGATAAATTCAGTGACCTAAATTCATTTTTTATTTTTATATTCCCTTAGTGACTCGATGTATTACAAAAAAGAACTACTTTACGACTTGTTTGGGCCAACAGTTGGAGTGGTGATATTAATTAACTTTGCCATTCACACTGGTAGAATCAAATGTAGATATATTGGCTTTGTATGTCCATGATTTCAACAAAAATGAGTAAGTCCCTCTAAAATAAATGGAATTGATGATATTATTATCTTTTTGGCCATCCAGCGAATTTAATGATTTTAAGTTGACCGTTTTTTACCAGTTAAGTTAGGTTATGTTAGATTAGTTAAGTTGGGTTAGGTTAGGTTTGGTGACATTGAAATTATGTTTTTTCAAATGCCAAGTAGAGGTGGATGACCTAAACATTCATTTTGCCAAATTGATTATGAGTAGATTAAACACATTAGTTGTGTTTTTTTACAAATTCAGACCCCGTAAAGTTCTAATGACAATCACTTCATGATAGATGTTTCACCCTATACACTAAAGCTACTTTATGTAAGAGGAAAAAATTAGCACCAAATTGTATTGTTTAATACCAAAAGAAGTCATTGATGATAATATTTAATAACAATATTTCAGGCATTACGACATGGTCGTCGGGACGGAACACCGTCGTAAGTCGAGGAGAGACTGTAATACATTTTCATCTTTAAACTCCTTGTATCTTACCTAACTCACCTTGTTGCTCCACTCAATTATAACTAGATGTAATAATTGTAGAAAGTAATCACAGGTATGACTACCTTTACCGTTAATTGTTTTTATATTACAATTCTTGGATATTCAAAGATAATGAAATTATGAATATTCAATAAATGTGATATACGTACAACAGAAATATGTCAGACTTGACTAATTAACTGTGACCATAAATTAACCTAAGTGAATTTGTCCTTAATCCAACCTTTAAAATATGAAAGACAGTATACTTTATTTTATGATAGTTAAGTCAGTTTCCAGTTAGGTTAAGTTAGATGATTGTGTGGCGATAATCAAGTTTAGTTTTGATATGAAGTGATATTTTCCACGATCATCAATTATCATCTTATTATATGCAGTTTACACATTGATAATAACTTAATAATTAGTTATATAATAATTACTCAAATAGTGTACACAAGGCTAATTATCCATTGTAAACCTGACACACACATTTAGTATACGTGATTTAAACCCACTGAGTACGATCAATTGGTTCCTTCAGTAAGATGGCATAAAACCTGTCAGTATTTTGTCTCAATCTCTTGAATATGAGGGCGTTAAGTTATCGTACTCAAGGGGTTCCGTTATCGTACTCAAGGTATCCCCCCCCTCTTCTTGCTTGGGATAGGATAGGTTAGGTTAGGTTAGCTTCACCTGGGATCCACACCTATTGCCGACAGGTGACATCAGAGAGCAGGTCTACCACAGGTGTGACAAGCAGGTAAAAGGTGTTAAGTAGACATAATGTACAGGTAAGTAAGTATAACAGCGGGTTCAGGGGATAAGGAGCAGGTAGGGGAGCCGTATTTACTATAGTGTTGATTGTTGGGTATTTACATCAGCTTATCCTGTAGTTCTCGTCTGTAGCACTCGATCACAACCATCACCTCCTCTTCACCTCCATCTTCACCTTTACCTCCACCTTTACCTTCACCCTCACCCGCATCTCCACCTTTACCCAATGGTCATTCCAGTATTAGCCTCCAGCATGCAGTCTGTGAGTGAGGTACCCGCCGGCCAGATAAGATATTAACCCATCCTAGGAGTTGTTCCACCCCCATCCACCACACCCAATAATATATCCACTTTATCACTGATTACAAAGAGACACACTAATGACTATTAATTTATCCACCTGAACACAACACAGATGGCATATAGTAGTATTGTATTATCTTTAACTCTCTTATTTACGTTTTTATCAATTATCTTAACTCTTAATTTGTATTTATGTTCAAGAGTTATGTTGAGCGAAGACCTGAGTGTGTTGTGGTTTGGTTTGGTGTAGCCAGGGGTCACTGTAAACAGGTAATGTTGTTGTAGGTGTTGCCAGGTTCAGGTCTTGGTGTGCCTGGCCTTCAGGAACAGACTAACTGCCTTCAGGAACTGGTCCCTCTGTGATGTGGTAGGGGTGTGTAGGATAGTGTTGTGTGGTGTCGTAGGAAGCTGTGTGTGGTGTGGTAGGGATGTGTAGGGGGTGTGTGTTGTGTGGTAGGGATGTGTGGTGTGGTGTGGTAGGGATGTGTGGTGTGGTGTGGTGTGGTAGGGATGTGTAGAGGGGTGTGTGTTGTGTGGTAGGGATAGGTAGAGCTGTATGTAATATGAGGGGCTGTGTTTTAGTTAACTATAGATAGAATGTGTGTGTGTGTGTGTGTGTGTGTGTGTGTGTGTGGAACAGGAGGAAGGGTTACACAGGTAGTCGGGAAGGTACAGTAGATGTTTTGCTGGACTGATGCTGAGAATTAAGTACCTACCTCTCGTGTCTTGGGTGGTCCTGTCTGGTGATCAATGTCTCTGTTGCTCTGTGTGTGTGTGTGTGTGTGTGTGTGTGTGTGTGTTGTTATAGGCCTCAAGAGATTTATTTTGTGTTAAGGGTTACTCTTTGATCACCTGACCTCGCCTTGCCAGTATGGGTAATCACGACTAACCCACACTCGCATATGTGGAAAAGGCAGTAAGACAATGATGATGATGATGATGATGATGATGATGATGATGATGATGATAATGATAATGATGATGGCTTGCTATTCCTGTAACTAACGTGATTTATTGTGAGTGAATCCACTTGTTGGCGTGTGATGAGAGGAGTGTGTGAGTGTTGAGTTCACGAGTGACTTTTACGTTTTTTTGGGGTGTTGTTTAAAGTGTAATGAGTATGAGTCAAGTGTATGGGTGTCTAGTATGAGTCATTGTTTTATTTGTAGTATTGGAGTACGATTATTTTAACCCCCGTGAGTACAATGATTTAAACTTCTTGAGTACGATGCCTTAAACCCTTTGAGTACTATGACTTTAACCCCTTGAGTACGATGACTTTAACCTCTTGAGTACGATAGCTTTAACCCTTTGAATACGATGACCGCAAGACTAACATTTTTAAACCATCCTTCACTTTAAACTCCTCTGACGCACTATACCACAAGCCACCGAACAGAATTTGATCCCACTTCACCCTAAAGTCTATAGACGCCACAATATCCCACAATAAACAAAAGACGGGCGACTGTCAACAAATAGATCCTCAGCGATAACATTAAATATACCAAAGACCTGATAAAATAAAATAAAACAGCTGAAATAAACAATATCAGCGGTAGAAGTAGTACAGTAACAGTACAAATTCCAATACCAGTAACAGCAACAGTAACAAAAGTAGCAGTAGTAGTAGTAGCTTTAGTAGTAACGATAATTGTACCTGAGAACATAATGGCAGGTATTTCCGTAGATGCAAGTAAGAGTGAATATATCAGATGTGTGTGTGTGTGTGTGTGTGTGTGTGTGAGAGAGAGAGAGAGATAGATAAAGGGATAACTCAGGTATCAATTGTCTACAAGAAGGTTATACTTAGTAGTGCTATTGTAATAAACATATGATTTCAATGCTGGCGAGATGGGAACACGTTTTCACACAATGATTTAAGTAATTTAGTAGTAGCTGGCATCTACTTACATTTACATTGGTCCTCTTATGAGCCAGAAAATGCTTAGGTTGTGTAAATAAACAGATTTTGATAATAATTCTTTTTTTTTGGGGGGGGGGGTTACATTGCTTCCTCAGGGTCTCTCTTGGTGGTTATGTTCAAGTTCAAAGGTTGATTGAACTTTAATAACATTTAAACTTGTTCTCGTGTTATTATCTTTGTTCTCGTGTTCCTTGTCCGTGGCTTTGGTCAGCTCCACCTACCGGGCACTTACGTATGCAAACCAAAGATACCTCGTTTAATATGGTGATATATTAGCTGACCCCTTCCAGGTATATAACAAGAACAGTGTATCTACCTGTAACCTTATAATTCACCTATAATCTCAAGGTCAAAATAACTGAAAATAACCAAGAATAAAATAATAATCGCGTACATGCAAAACCTTCATTATCCTCAATAGACAGATACCAAGAGCAACAAGAGCTGGCGGTGATGATGGGACGCCTCGACCCAGGCCAGTAATCCAGGACAATAAACAGCAACAGATCGGCATAAACAAGGATGTATGAGGGTACGTGGTCGGGTTCCTCATCACAACACCCAAAACAAAAACTTTTATACAACTCCTCCCCCTCAATACCCGCCAGAGCAGAACACTTGCCAGCTTATAAAATGGAAATCATGGCGGTGTTATTTTTCATTTACTGACAGTTTATACAGTCCTGATGAGTGTATGTCTTCTTCAAGTGACTCCCCTTCAAAGGTGTGGAAGTGAAACAAGACCACCATCCCTCTCCCCATCTCTTGTACCCAGCTGTAAGACTCGTCGGTGTGTTGAGATGAACGCTGTGGATAATCTGGAAGTATTTACCCAGAAGCAACAAGTGACATTACGACCACCACTCCGGGATATATTATGACAAACACATCACCCAGATGACATAGATAACGATGTAGAATTTGATGTAGCGAGCGTGCTAGTCGGACCAGGTAGGTAGGTAGGTAGGTGACCGCGTGTGGCCTGAAGTAAGAGGCGAAGATAATCCACTGTGGAATGTTATCATGGGAGGGAGAGAGAACATACCTGTCTCTAGACCTCCCAGCTGTATACACTACTGCAAATTACCTCTAATTATACACACACAACTTGAACAACTACAGCCCTCGTAAATACCGAATACTCGATATAATTATAGCAAATAAGAGGAGTGAGTTTCAAGGTGGAGGTTTAACTCACATGAAGTATGACTTGAGACTCTAACATCACGGCCGCCATGATAAGTTCTTTGTTAGATGACGCCTCGCCGTAACTCCTCCCCGTTACCACATACATCAACCAAACCACCAGTAAACTTTGCAAACGCACTGGTCGAGTTTTTGTGACGAATAACAAGTTAATTTAAAACAAAAGAATGCCTATCCGACGTTTTTGCGCTTTTGTAGTTTTTTTTTTGCACGCCCGCAGTAGTGCACCATCTCGACCCCGCTATCGTCAACAAACACGGGTTCACCTCCTCGTCTGTCGTCGTCACACGGGGTAGTTGTGTCTGCCAGCCTTCAGTGTCTCCACGTCCCTTACTCGTGAAAATATACTCCTTTAGATTACCTGAGCGTGTCATCGTCGCTGAGAAAGGTGTAGCGGAAGGAGGAGGGGCGTGCGAGTGCGTGCAGGGGCCAGAGGGCATCATGACTACTGAGAGAAAGACGTACGCTGGATGATCATGCTATGTCTAACTCCCTTAACACCACCCAATATATTTGAGCTAAGCGGCTACTGGCACTTATTAGTTCCTGCTTAATTAGCACGACTCTTATCCCCAGAACGAGTTAATGGGTGGTTTCTCCTCCGTGATGTATCATGGAGGAGAGGGTGAGGGTGGTGACCAGAGTGTGGGGGTCCAGGTGTGAGTGAGAGGCCCCCAGGCGGTGCAACCAATCCACTTCTGCGAGTGATTTGCCAGCCCATGGAAATGATTGGAGAGAAAGGGGATTTTAAGTAGAGGGAATTCTTCAAGCGACCTCAGCGAGAATAATGTAGTCGGGGTGAGGTGTGTTTATAACGAGGGCGGGAAAGTAACGTTTAACGAGGCTCTTAGTGTTGAGATCAAGCGTTTATGGTGGGGGGGGGAAATAAATGACGAGGAATAGTTAATCTCGTCGGGGATTGATTTCGACGTAATAATCCTCATTAAACGTCATAAATTCTTCCTCTAAAACCATCTCCCTGTTTTCTACTTCTGCTGAACGGAATCTTTTGTCGTTACTGAAAGAAAGATGATTTTTTTTCTGTTAAGTGAATAATAAAATAACTAAAATAAGGAAACTTCTTTACTGATTTGCCGTTGAAATGTAATTAATTAAGGATTACCTTTGTGTAATTCGTAATGTATACCTGAGTGTATCTACCTGTTGTTTCTCACTTATTAGTCTTTTCGGATCACCTGAAGATTAGACACCCAAGCTTATTTCACTCGATTAACGTCCAAACGCTGGCTAGTAAGGGGTAGGTTAGGTTAAGTTAGGTCAGAACAGATTAGATCCTAATCTAAATTAACATGTGACCTAACCTAATTTAACCTAAAGCAATCTAACCTAACCTAGCTTAACCTATAGACTAAATTAACCTAAGAAATCATAACCTAAGCTAACCTAACCTAAGCTATCCTAACCAACAGTAACTTAACCTAACCAAACTTAACATAACTTAGCCTAACCACAGGTCGCCACGCCCACCAGTCACCACCACAAATCACCACGTCTACCACAAGTCACCACGCCCACCACAAATAACCACGCCCCCGAGTCACCATAAATCGCCACAAATCACCACGCTCACCTACAATTCACCACACCCTCTACAAACACCACGCCCACCACCAAGTCATCATGCCCATCACCGAGTCACCACGCCCACCAAGTCACCACCAACAATTCACCACGCCCACCAAGTCACCACCAACAATTCACCACGCCCACCAAGTCACCACCAACAATTCACCACGCCCACCAAGTCACCACCAACACCACCACGCCCACCAAGTCATCACCATCACCGCACCACGCCCACCAAGTCACCACCAACAATTCACCACGCCCACCAAGTCACCACCAACAATTCACCACCCCCCTCCACAAATCACCACGTGTCTTATTTCTGAACTGTTAAATTGTGGGCTTGAGAATGACCCAATGATTCTAATGGTTTGGTGTCCCGTTATTACCCACCGTGTCCTCAGCTTTAATAATATATCAGTTTCTTGTCTGTGTGTGGGTGGGTGTGGGTGGGTGTGGGTGTGGGTGTAGGTGGGGTGGGTGTGGGTTGGTGTGTGTGTGTGTGTGTGTTTCAGAGTTATCCCTACACTGTCACTGCCTCACTCGACACTGTCACACTCAACACTGTCACTGCCTCACTCAACACTGTTACTGCCACGCTCGACACTGTCACTGCCACACTCAACTGTTGCTGCCTCGCTCGACACTGTCACTGCCACACTCAACTGTTGCTGCCTCGCTCGACAGTCACTGCAACACTGTCACTGCCATATTCGACACTTTCACTGCCACACTGAACACTGTCACTGCCTCACTCGACACTGTCACTACAACACTGTCACTGCCACACTCGACACTTTCACTGCCACACTCGACACTGTCACTGCCACACTCGACACTGTCACTGCCACACTCAACACTGTCACTGCCTCACTCGACAC
>NW_024712596.1:0-9366 GCF_018991925.1 Homarus americanus
CTGTCATACGGCGACATTACTTCCCGTATCCAGATGCTTCCTGACACAGGTGCAGACGTCACAGTCATCGGCACAAGACACCTCGACATTCTGGGGATCCCTAGGAGCAGTTTGCAACCACCGTCAACTTCTACAACGCTCACCGCAGACGGTTCTACAATGGCACCTGCTCTGGGTACATTTCAGGCTACCCTCACCCTAGGTAAGCAGTCATGTTCTGCCAGGATTCAGGTCCACAAAGGTGTTCAGATGCCACTACTGTCTTATGGCCACTGTCAAGAGTTGGCCATAATATCTTCAGACTTCCCTAAGCCAATTCTAGAAATAAAACATGTCAACAGGTGCAAGGAGCTGCCCCTCCCACCCAATACGTCACCTTCTGCAACCAGGGAGTTCTTCCTACTGCAATTCAAGGACGTGCTGGTTTCCAAGGAGGACCTCAAGACGGCTCCACTCAAGCCAATGGCTGGCTCCCCCATGAGAATACACCTGAAGGATGACGCAGTACCTTTCGCCATCCACACACCGAGACAGATACCCTTTGCTTTCCAGAGCCAAGTTAAGAAGGAACTCGACTCTATGGTAGCCCAGGGGATCATTAAGCCTGCTGGTGACGACCCCTCGGATTGGTGTCACCCCATGGTAGCAGTCGCCAAGAACATTAATGGATTTCGTATCACCGTCGACCTCACCAAGCTGAATAGCCAAGTTTCCCGCCCGACCCACCCTTCACCGACACCCTTCGCCGCTATACGCAGTGTGGACCCGAAGGCAAGGTACTTTACTACAGCAGATGCCTTATGTGGGTACTGGCAGATGGAACTTGCGGAAGAAGATCAGCACCTCACGACGTTCATCACACCGTACGGCCGATTTCAGCACTGCAGAGGACCTATGGGTTTCGCGGCTACTGGCGATGCTTTCTGCCTCCATGGTGACATGGCCCTTCAGGGTGTGGCGAACTGTGTTAAGGTCATCGACGACGTGCTCCTATATGACGAGGATTACTCCACGCATCTTGAGCGTATTCACCAGATGCTCACCAGGTGCCGCAAGTACGGGATCACCCTCAACAAGGATAAGTTTTTTTATCGCCGCACCTAGTGTGAACTTCTGTGGGTACACCCTCTCAGGCAAGGGCATCTCGGCTGATCCTGGAAAGGTCAGCGCGATCCGGGACTTCCCAACTCATGCCAACCTGACCGACCTCCGCTCGTTCATGGGCCTGGTAAACCAGTTGGCTGAGTTCACCCCCGACATCGCCGCTGCAGCACAGCCCCTACGCCCCCTGATGAGCCCCAAGAGAACATTCACCTGGACAGCTGACCATGATGAGGCATTCCGTCGCGTCAAGACAGCTCTCCTTAGCCCACCTGTTCTCGCTTCCTTCGACCCGGCCCTGCCAGTTGTCCTCCAGACTGATGCCTCTCGCTTCTACGGGATTGGATACGCTCTGCTACAGGACCACGGCAATGGACGCCTTCGTCTGGTTCAGTGTGGCTCTCGGTTTCTCACTGACGTCGAGACTCGCTACGCCACCATCGAACTGGAGCTGTTAGCCGCTGTCTGGGCCATGTCCAAATGTAGGTTGTATCTGATCGGCCTACAACACTTCAACCTCATGACGGATCATCGGCCACTCATCCCGATCCTGAACCACTACTCCTTGGATGCGGTCGAGAATCCCCGCCTCCAACGCCTTAAGGAGAAGATCTCGCCCCACCTCTTCACAGCTGTGTGGCGTGCGGGCAAGCTGCTCTGCATCCCTGATGCTTTGTCACGAGCCCCAGTCAGCCACCCCACACCAGAGGACGAGATCGCATGTGCCGATGCTACTGCACACCTCAGGACTGTAGTGACCGTGAACGCCGTCATCTCAGAAGAGTCTCCACCGCAGGACGCTGACAGGACTCTTCAGGAACTCCGAGCCGCGGCAAGAGCGGACCCTTCGTACATCCGTCTACTGAACTGCGTGACCTCGGGATTTCCCTCCAACCGGTACGACTTACACAGCTCTTTACTCCCATACTGGAAGATGCGGGACGACCTCTATGCTGATGGCGACCTCGTCTTGTATGGAGCAAGAGTTGTGGTTCCTGCCGCCCTCCGCCGCCGCACCCTAGCCCACCTGCACGACAGCCACAGGGGTGTGGAAGCTACGAAGCGCCGGGCGAGACAAGCTGTTTTTTGGCCAGGCATCGACTCCGACATCGCTAGTTCCGTTCAAGTCTGCGAGCCATGCCAGGTGCTGCAGCCTAGTCAGCAGCAGGAACCCCTCATGAACAACGACAACCCTACGAGGCCCTTTGAGTCCGTCTCTGCGGATTTCTTCGTTGTGGCGGGAAAGTCCTTTCTCGTCATCGCCGACCAGCTCTCAGGGTGGCCTGTTGTCGTTCCCTGCGGAGGCAACACTACTGCCTCTCATACAGTACGTATGTTCTGTCGCTACTTCCGGGAAGTTGGTGTCCCTCTCCGCCTGAGGACTGACGGCGGGCCCCAGTTCACCAGCAACGACTTCCGGGACTGCATGGAGCGATGGGGAGTTTATCATGTGGTGTCCTCGCCACATTATCCCCAGTCCAATGGACATGCCGAGGCTGCCGTAAAGTCCGTCAAGCATCTTATCCTCAAGACGGCACCCTCAGGCAACATTGACTGTGAGAAGTTTGACCGGGGTTTATTGGAATTGCGGAATACCCCCAACTTCACAGGTCGCTCCCCAGCACAGATGTTATACGGCCACCCACTACGGTCATGTGTCCCTGCCCACCCTGAGTCCTTCTCGAGGGAGTGGCAGGCCAAGACCGAGGACTGCGATCGTCGTGCAGCCGCCCGTGCTGACCACGTAAAGGCACAGTACGATCAGCACGCCCGACCCCTTCCCAGGTTGAGTATCGGGCAAACAGTTCGGATTCAAGACCCGACGTCTCACCGCTGGGACAAGGTCGGGGTTGTCATGGGCTGCGGCAAGACCAGGGATTACGAGGTCCGTCTCCCTAGTGGTCGGGTATGGTGGCGGAATCGCCGCTTTCTTCGTTCAGTACCGTCCTCTAGTGGTGAACCCCTCCCCCACATCCCTGTGAACCCTTGCTTGGACGAGAAAAGTAAGTCCTCATTCAGTGACCCCCAGTTTTCCCACGTCACTCTCAAAGGCTCCTGGAAAAAGAGTCCGCTCGAGATTGCACTACGAGCGTGAGGGGGAGGGAGGTGTAGATATATGAGACGAATATGGCTGTAATATGTAACTCTGTACTATTTACCATTATTGATTCAGGTCTCTGTATTATATGTCTTATAATCATACTCCCTTTTGTCACTGAGTGTTAGTTCATGTTTTGAGCACATGCGCGCTGTACGCGCATGCGCAGATAGAGATACCCAGAGAGATTCCAAGACAGGACGCTGTATACCCCTGTCTTAACTCCTTTTTGTGTTTGTCCCAGAAATAGAACTTACGGACTTGACATCAGTGTGTTTCCTTTACCCCTGATTGTAAGGAGCACCTGAGTCTCCCACTGTAAGAGAGAGGAATCAGGGAGTACCGAGGAAAATTAGTACAGAAACTGGGGTATTAAACTAATCTATTGTTAATACCGGCTCTATATTAACGTGATAGGGTCCATCATGTTATACTAAATACCAATAATATACCGCATTGACATAATTGAATAGGTAATGTGTATTAATTTACTATGGCACTAACACCAGGTGTATATATATATATATATATATATATATATATATATATATATATATATATATATATATATATATATATATATATATATATATATATATATATATATATATATATATATATATATATATATATTCCGTATATAATAAAGGTTACAAATAGATTCAGGATTCTTTAACTTAACATGGTTCTAAAATTTAATACTTATTAATTTCTCTGTTGGTATTAATAGCTGGGACTATCATGACGTACAAACACTGTTAATTTATGTTGTATCCCCTTAAAAAAACAATGAGTATTAAATTCGTTCTTGGCTCGCAGTTACAATACAGTAATTACACGCTGCTTGAGTAAGGTTAAAAGAAACTCGATATAATAAGATTGGTGAATCGAAAAAGGCTGAATTTAAGGGTCATATATATATATATATATATATATATATATATATATATATATATATATATATATATATATATATATATATATATATATATAAAACATATTAGTGCTGTAAGGGTGATCGTGTTAACCTACGTATGTTCTATTTTATGATGTACAGTTGTGGACAAAATTCCCCAAACAGTTGGTAATATCTGCTTTTCATTACATTGTATATCGGAACTACAGATTGAAAATAACACTCCTTAATACAGAGACAAATTCGAGAAAATACGTCAAATTTCCATTCTCCATCACCTAATGATCTTCAAGTACTCACACATTAGATACTGTCACGTGTCCGTGGATTTATGTCGGCAACTGTACATTCGAATTTGTGTGTTGATATATGGGAATGTTTTAAAGTAATTGAATTTATTTGTGTTTACTGCCGTCTGGAGAGAGAACAATAGGAGTGATTATTTTAGGTCCGTAGTAGACTGTTCGACTATACTGTATGCTTGTGTGTGTCTGTTGGTTTATTAGTCCGTCCTCGAGTCTGTTGGTTTATTAGTCCGTCCTCCAGTCTGTTGGTTGATCAGTCCGTTCCTGTCTATATTAGTTTATCAGTCTGTCCGTGTATCTGTCTGTGTTCCCATTCAGATCGTCTGTTCGTCTGTCGATGTATCAGTCCGTCCGTTTGTCTCTCCGTGTATTAGTCCGTCCGTGTGTCTGTCCGTGTATCAATCCGTCCATAGTATGCTGTCAAATCGAGGACTCAAACAGTCGTAATTTTCTAACTGTGATCTTTGTAGGTGAATGTGTGTCTCAACAAAACCACTGAAGAAGTGGATAATGAGGCTATTCCGTCGGTTCTTCTTTGGAACTGGTGTGGCCCGACGGGGAGATTAGCGGTCTCCTCCTCCGCTATTTCTTGTTCCTCCTTCCTTGCTCTTTATGTTGTTGTTGTTGTTGTTCTCCTTAAGTCTCTTTCTTTCTTTTGTATTTCTTTCTTTCTTTCTTTAGAATTGTGCACACTCAATTTTTCCCCAGTAAAAACCACTGCACTGCACTTTTGCGGAAGGCTTATGACAGGAACATAAGAGTTGAATTAAAACTTGAGTTTTCCAACAAAAATAACTTTAATCACCTTTGGAAGGAAATTGAACATATCGCTTAAAATGTTCCCACCGGACAATATGCTCCCTACCAGCCAATTTTCCCGAGGCACGGTAAATGTGGCCTCCAAACACGGTGCGCACGCAATTTACTGAATTATGTTGAGTTTCTAATATATTAGCTAGATAATAACTTAATTACTTTTATAACTTATTTATTTATTTATTTATATACGGGCATATTTATGTACGAATACACTTACTGTATTTACTTATACTGCTTGCTACTTACGCACTCACATAAGCACAACTCTACGAGATAATTAGAATCAGTGATACAAGATTTTTTTTAGGTAGCACTTAACATGTAGTTTATGTGTACATTATAAGTTCAATAATGGTGTGTTAAGAAAGTGCTTCCTCACCATCAGATGCGGTGGATGTCGCGGAGAAAATATTGCATTAGGAAAATAAATTGCAGTTTGTCACAGCATCTCACCTGCTCTTGTAAACTTATTAAGAGTAACGTTGAAATGTACAAGTAACAATTAATTCCCTATAAATATTATTTTTTCTTGAGCTAATAGTGATATTTTTTTGTGTTTTGCAGGTACGGTGTTTGGCCAGAGACAGCAACAGGTAATGGTTCTAAATTAAGGGTTATGTGTCTTCGCCTGGGGTAGTGGAGGATGTACCAGGGTGCGGGTTGTAAGAACCAAGGGCCTGCCTAGCCAGGTGGTCGCCAGGAGAGTGTGTTCATAGGTCATGGTGCAGGGTGTGATAAAGAGTCCCGGGAACCACATACGTGGTTATATTGCAGGCAGTTGTTGTGTGTGACAACTACAGTATGTGTCTCTGCCATCAGTAATTCCCTTATGTTTGAAACAACTTTGTATTTTTTCGATAGAAAATGAAGTCGTAAACAGTGATAGGATAAAGAGAGGATGATACGTAAAACAAACTATGACCGTCTTGTAGAATATAGAAACAGCGGGAAGTTCGGTTGTGTAGAGTTAAATAAAATAAAAAAAATTTTCATTTGTTGTATACAAGACAGTTAGGCTTACCGAGACTATAAATTGCATAAAATTCCATTTCCCTGGCAAAGAAAATTATCTTCCTCGTGGGGTTTACGCAAGAGATAAAGGAGAAAAAATAAGCCAACTGTCAGTTTGTTTATCATTCACTAAGTCATGTTGAAGAAATACTTTACATTAACCATAGATACAAATGTAACTTATATGAAGTTATCATGGAAAAATAATAATTTTCTTAGATTAATATAACTCGCACAATAAGAACCCGTCCATCTACCCCCCCCCAGCCACAACTGGTGACCCAAGACGACATAGAAGTCACAATTCCTCTACATCAGGAGGGAAAAATATTGCTTATTGGCCTCGTCTGAGAGCCCCAGATCAGGCAGCTTTGTGCCAGAGATGGAGACCATAGTTCAGTTCGTTCTCGTGGCGTCGCGTTCACAACTCTGACACACGAACGTGCAGAGGAACATATGACCAGACAGAGCAACAGATGGACTCATTGAGGGGTGCATGGACGGGCAGACATACAGAGGATTGGAGTGATGGACATACACAGGGAGGAACAAGATGAACGTACAGACAGACGGACACAACACTCCTAGGACCCTTCAGCTAAGCGGGGGCCGGGAGACAATAAACATGTAAACAACAGTACATATCGCCTTCATAGCTCAACAGTCAGATGCTGGACCCCTAAAAACCTCCCTTCCGTAAGAGTAGTTTTAGTTTTATTACATCTCGTAGAGTTCTCTGTGTATCTGTTAAACGACTGAGAAATCTGGATTGTAGGATGGGGCCGGGGGAGGAGGGGTGGAGGGACCGGGTAGGAGGGCCAGGGGGAGGGGCCGCGGAGGAGGGGTTACTGCCAGTCCCCAGTGTAAGGGCAACGAGAAAACTTTTATTGTGAGGCGGAACTTGTTACTGCGTCCGGGATCCTACATGATGAGTGTACTGGGTTTTGGAAATGATGTCTTTGGGAGGTTATAGAAGGAGAGAGAGAGTATATCACACACACACACACACACACACACACACTCCACACTACACTCACACACAACACCTCCACTCACTCACTCACTCCTCACTCACTCACTCCTCCACACACACACACACACACACTCACTCACACACAACACTCACTCACTCACTCACTCACTCACTCTCACACACACACACACACACACACATGCACTTAGTCAACAATACACAGACAGATAAACAGATTAATGATAAAAAACAAGAGAGACTGACACAGGACCACCATAAGGGGAGCGACAAGTACCGTCCAGCGCGTGGTTAGGCTGAGGTGCTTCTTGGCTGTCGGAAGTGGTGGATATCAGTTTCAGCTCCGGGACTCATGGTGACTTGTATCCGAGGGAGGGGAAGTGGCAGCAGAAGTGTATCCTGAGGAAGTCGTAGCAGAAGTTTGTCCAAAGGAAGTAATTGCGGAAGTAGGTCCTGAAGAAGGGGAAGTGGCAGCATAAGTATCTCCTGAGGATTGGGAAGTGACAGCAGAAGTATGTCCTGAGGATGGGGAAGTGGCAGCATAAGTATGTCCTGAGGATGGGGAAGTGACAGCATAAGTATGTCCTGAGGATGGGGAAGTGGCAGCAGAAGTATGTCCTGAGGATGGGGAAGTGGCAGCATAAGTATGTCCTGAGGATGGGGAAGTGACAGCATAAGTATGTCCTGAGGATGGGGAAGTGACAGCATAAGTATGTCCTGAGGATGGGGAAGTGACAGCATAGTATGTCCTGAGGATGGGGAAGTGGGCAGCATAAGTATGTCCTGGAGGATGGGGAAGTGGCAAGTATTGGCATAAACCTGAGGAAGGGGAAGGACAGCAGAAGTATGTCCTGAGGAAGGGGAAGGACAGCAGAAGTATGTCCTGAGGATGGGAAGTGGCAGCATAAGTATGTCCTGAGGATGGGAAGTGGCAGCATAAGTATGTCCTGAGGAAGGGAAGTGACAGCAGAAGTATGTCCTGAGGAAGGGAAGTGACAGCATTAGTATGTCCTGAGGATGGGGAAGGACAGCAGAAGTATGTCCTGAGGATGGGGAAGTGACAGCAGAAGTATGTCCTGAGGATGGGGAAGTGACCGCAGAAGTAGGTCCTGAAGAAGGGGAAGTGGCAGCATAAGTATGTCCTGAGGATGGGGAAGTGACAGCAGAAGTATGTCCTGAGGATGGGGAAGTGACAGCAGAAGTATGTCCTGAGGAAGGGGAAGTGACCACAGAAGTATGTCCTGAGGATGGGGAAGTGACAGCAGAAGTATGTCCTGAGGAAGGGGAAGTGACAGCAGAAGTAGGTCCTGAAGAAGGGGAAGTGGCAGCATAAGTATGTCCTGAGGATGGGGAAGTGACAGCAGAAGTAGGTCCTGAAGAAGGGGAAGTGGCAGCATAAGTATGTCCTGAGGATGGGGAAGTGACAGCAGAAGTATGTCCTGAGGATGGGGAAGTGACAGCAGAAGTATGTCCTGAGGAAGGGGAAGTAACCGCAGAAACAATCCCGAGGGAGGGGAAATAGAAGTACCTGTATAAGGGTGACTGGTTAAAGGGGTAGACTGTGTGAAGGGAAGTAGACATTAAGAGAATAAGGGGAAGGTTGTCGAGGATGGGAGGGGATACTCATGAGCGTCTCCCCTCTTGCCTTTTTCCCCTCAGCCCAGTATGCTAATGAGCAGTTTGGATGGTCGTCTCGGGGTAGTTATGAGGTCATTATGTTACCTCTAATTCCCCCGCTCGGTTGACAGGGACATATGTGGACGGGGGATTTTCTGCGTATACACCCGTCTTGGCTGTCAGTGTCGTCATGGGGTATTTTTGGCTTCTTTGGATATGACAATACAGGTATAGGCACACGGGTACAGGTACAGGCACACGGGTACAGGTACAGGCACACGGGTACAGGTATAGGTACACGGGTACAGGTATAGACACGGGTACAGGTATAGGCACACGGGTACAGGTACAGGCACACGGGTACAGGTATAGGCACACGGGTACAGGTACAGGTATAGGCGTACAGGTATAGGCACACGGGTACAGGTACACGGGTACAGGCACACGGGGAAAGGTACAGGTATAGGCACACGGGTACAGGTATAGGCATTGGCACACGGGTACAGGT